>NW_027001955.1:0-6868 GCF_036934945.1 Oncorhynchus masou masou
AAAGACCCCACCAGACACTACTGCTTCACCTTTCACCTCTTACTGATATTCTGCCATTCAGTTTCAAAGCCCGGACAGAGCGTAGAGGATTTCCCTCCATGACGAAACATGGGTTTATTTGTGTTGCCAGCACTTGCTGATATATAATGAGTTAGTCACTTCCTTTCACTTTCAGTTAAAATTATTTTCTATCCATCAGGACATCATCAATAACCACAATTTTTCTGCTGCCATGGACAATGCAGTTGTTAATAGTGGAGTGTCAGTTGTTGTCTTTGTGTTTGTCTCCACCCCCCTGCAGATGTTTCACGTTTTGTTCGTGAAACCTACCAGCGTTTGTTCCCCTGCTCCTGTCTGTTTCTTGCTCCTGTTTCCGAGTCCTTCCCGTGTTTGGACCCTTCTGCCTACCCTGACGCTGAGACTGCCTACCCATTTGCAACTTCTCTGGATTACTGACCCCTGCATGCCTTAACCTGTCATTTAAATGTCCCTGTATTGAAATAAAAGTGTCTTATTTCGACACTGTCTGCATCTTAAGTCATACCTGAAACATGATAAAAAAGCAGATAGCTGTTAACATTGAGGTCAGTTGTTAATAGGTTAGTGTCAGATGTTCATAGTGGAGTGTCAGTAGACAGTGGAGTGGCAGTTAATAGTGGAGTGTCAGTTGTTAATAGTGTAGTGTCAGATGTTCATAGTTGAGTGTCAGTTGACAGCGGAGTGTCAGTCAATAGTGGAGTGTCCGTTGTTATTAGTGGAGTGTCAGTAGACAGTGGAGTGTCAGTTAATAGTGGAGTGTCAGTTCACACACTATTGAATGTCAGTTGTTAATAGTGAGGTCAGCTAAAGTTTTAGTGTCAGTTATTAGTGGAGTGTCAGTTAAAGGTGGATTGTCATTTGTTAATTGTGTAGTGTCAGTTGTTAATAGTGGAGTGCCATTTAATCGAGAGGTGTCAGTTAATAGTGGAGTGTCAGTTGTTAATAGTGGAGTGTCAGTAGATAATAGTGGAGTGTCCGTTAACGTGGAGTGTCATTTAATAGTGGAGTGTCATTTAATGGTGAGGTGTCAGTTTATAGTGGAGTGTCAGTTGTTAATAGTGGTGTGGCAGTTAACATTGGATTGGCAGTTAATAGTGTAGTGGAATTTAATATTGGAGTGTCATTTGTTAAAAGTGGAGTGTCAGTTCACACTATTGAGTGTCAGTTGTTAATAGTGGAGTGGCAGTTAATAGTGGAGTAGCGGTTAATAGTGGAGTGGCAGTTAATAGTGGAGGGGCAGTTAATGGTGGAGTGGCAGTTAATAGTGGATTGGCAGTTAAAATTGAATTTTTCAGTTAATAGTGGAGTGGCAGTTAATAGTGGAGCGGCAGTTAATAGTGGAGAGGCAGTTAATAGTGGAGTGGCAGTTAATAGTGGAGAGGCAGTTAATAGTGGAGTGGCAGGTAATAGTGGAGGGGCAGTTAATAGTGGAGGGGCAGTTAATAGTGGAGAGGCAGTTAATAGTGGAGTGGCAGGTAATAGTGGAGGGGCAGGTAATAGGAGGGGCAGTTAATAGTGGAGGGGCAGTTAATAGGTGGAGTGGCAGTTAATAGTGGAGGGCCAGTTAATAGTGGAGTGGCAGTTAATAGTGGAGTGGCAGTTAATAGTGGAGGGGCAGTTAATAGTGGAGAGGCAGTTAATAGTGGAGTGGCAGTTAATACTGGAGTGGCAGTTAATAGTGGAGTGGCAGTTAATAGTGGAGGGGCAGTTAATAGTGGAGTGCCAGTTAATAGTGGAGTGCCAGTTAATAGTGGAGGGGCAGTTAATAGTGGAGGGGCAGTTGATAGTGGAGGGGCAGTTAATTGTGGAGGGGCAGTTAATAGTGGAGAGGCAGTTAATAGTGTAGGGGCAGTAAATGGAGTGTCAGTTAATAGTCAGTTAATAGTGGAGGGGCAGTTAATAGTGGAGAGGCAGTTAATAGTGGAGGGGCAGTTAATGTCAGTTAGTGGAGTGTCAGTTAATAGTGGAGTGCCAGTTAATAGTGGAGTGCCAGTTAATAGTGGAGAGGCAGTTAATAGTGGAGGGGCAGTTAATAGTGGAGGGCAGTTAATAGTGTGGAGAGGCAGTTAATAGTGGAGGGGCAGTTAATTGGAGGGCAGTTAATAGTGGAGGGCAGTTGATAGTGGAGGGCAGTTAATAGTGGAGAGGCAGTTAATAGTGGAGGGGCATGCTGGGTGGAGGGGCAGTGAAGTGGAGAGGCAGTTATTAGTGGAGGGCAGTTAATTGTGGGAGTAGCAGTTAATAGTGAGTGTCAGTTGTTGATATTGCGGTTGAATGCCAAATATTTGTGTTTAGGCTATGGATGACTGAGGCAGACTATGGAAAGTTTTGTCTTAAATGGGCCAGGAGTCCGTGTGGAAGCCATCTGTAGTGGCTGCAATTGCTCTACATCCCCTGGGGCTTGGGGGGACTGAGGGGGGGACTGAGGAGGACTGAGGAGGACAGAAAGGAGACACAGAGGAGATATTCAATATCTGCTTTTTAAAAATGTTACCCTCTACCAATAGATGCCCTTCTTTGCAAGCATCTGAAAACTTCTCAGTCTTTGTGGTTGAATCTGTGTTTGAAATTCACTGCTTGACTGAGGGATCTTACAGATAATTATATGTGGGGTACAGAGGAGGTAGTCATTAAAACATTATGTTAAATACTATTATCACACACAGAGTAAGTCCATGTAACTTATTATGTGACTTGTTAAGCACATAATCTTGAACTTTTTTCGGCTTGCCATAACAAAGGGGTTGAATACTTATCGTCTCAAGACATTTCAGCTTTTCATTTTTAATTAATAATAATAATACGAAAAACGAATTCCACTTTGTCATTGTGTGTTGGCCGGTGACAAAAAAATCTAAACGTAATCACTTTTAAAAATCAAGCTGTAACACAACAAAATGTGAAAAAAAGTTAGTGTGTGAATACTTTTCTTGCATGGACACACCTTTAGACATAATTTAGTGCACAATGCAGACACACAAACACAAGATGAAACACATGCACACTAACACAAACACACACACACACTCACCAACTGCCCTGCGCAGCTACTCCAGTGAGCAGTGAATCAGGGCAGACTAGGTTGTTAACAACACTAGGTTGCTATGAACATGAAGGAGGCAGCAACAGCATGTGCAGCAGAACCTCCAAAAGAACATGAGGCATTTGCAGAAAAATAGGTGTCTACTTGTTTTAGTCACCACGGCAAATGTACCCACTATTACACTGTACCCTCATGTTCTCTGTTAGAGTTTGTATCAGGTTCACTCCCTTTGTGCTCCACTGATTCCTTTACTGTTGTTCAGAGCATTTTGGTGTCTTTGAAAATAAGATATGATATTGGTGATTCAGGTTGACTCATTTTAAGGGGAAAAGTACCTCTGTATTTTAAAAACGGTAACATATGTGCAAAATTCCGTAGACCTATACTTCGTGGTTATATTTGATATTTAGGGTTTCATTTGATTAGTGAAAATCAGTAAGCACTCAAACACATATCAACCATAGCAATTGAAGTTGTTACAGTTAGCCTACACACAGTCTAAGTGACATTTAGAAGAGTTCAGAGCAGTGAATCACTCTGTACGCTATGCCAACCCAACAGTGGTTAGACCACACAGCTGTGGTTAGAAGGTACAGGACGCTACAGCAGCTGACTACCTCACTTATAGCATTTTCAATGAGTGAGGTGCCTCCATGGCACAAACAACCTTTCAACTTCTCTGTAAAGGTAGGTGGCGGGGCTTGTGTGTGTGTGAACCTCCTTTTCTGTTCTTTATCTTGCCCTCCTTTGATTCTGGTAATGTCCAGGATGCTGACAGCTGAGTGAAGTGGAGTTTCCTACATCAGCGGAATCTCCCTGCAGCCTGACTTCCTCTGTTACAGCTGACTGACTTCAGTCTCTCATAGCTACTGTAGCTAGTATACTCTACCTCAGCTCATTACCCACAGGCAGAGGCCATCAGTGTTAAGTCAAATAAAGGTAGACAAATGACTTGGAAATAACAGGTGAAATGGTGTGATGATAAGAAAACTTGTGATTCGTTTAAAAACAAACCTGAATATTTTGGGTCGATGCAAACAGTTCGAAATCATTCCTAAGCACAACTATTGTAGATGTTCTGTGTGTTTTGTTCTTCTGTTGCTGACTCCTCTCCTGCCACCTGATGTTAATGCTGAGACAGTGACACAGTCAATCCCCTGGTTCTGGTAACCACGCACTGGTTTTGTCTCCGTCCTGCTCCAGTGAGAGGCAGGGCTTAACCCCTCTAATGAACTGTGGTGATTTCTAACCTATGACCTGTATGACAGGCCCAGTGGCTGGCTGGGTAGAGAGGTCAGCCTGATGTGTATATGTCAGGAAAGCCTTTAGTCCCTGGGGTTAGGTTATCTCTAACTCTTTATGTGGAGTGGCTGACCTAAGGAAGTAGAAGTACTGCAGAGGAGAGGCTGGGATAAGGAAGTACTGCAGAGGAGAGGCTGGGATAAGGAAGTACTGCAGTGGAGGGGCTGACCTAAGGAAGTACTGCAGAGGAGAGGCTGGGATAAGGAAGTACTGCAGTGGAGGCTGGGCTAAGAAGTACTGCAGAAGAGGCTGGGATAAGGAAGTACTGCAGAGGAGAGGCTGACCTAAGGAAGTACTGAAGAGGAGAGGCTGGGATAAGGAAGTACTGCAGAGGAGAGGCTGGGACTAAGGAAGTACTGCAGAGGAGAGGCTGGGATAAGGAAGTACTGCAGAGGAGAGGCTGGGATAAGGAAGTACTGCAGAGGAGAGGCTGACTAAGGAAGTACTGAAGAGGAGAGGCTGGGATAAGGAAGTACTGCAGAGGAGAGGCTGGGATAAGGAAGTACTGCAGAGGAGAGGCTGGGATAAGGAAGTACTGCAGAGGAGAGGCTGGGATAAGGAAGTACTGCAGAGGAGAGGCTGGGATAAGGAAGTACTGCAGAGGAGAGGCTGGGATAAGGAAGTACTGCAGAGGAGAGGCTGGGATAAGGAAGTACTGCAGAGGAGAGGCTGGGATAAGGAAGTACTGCAGAGGAGAGACTGGGATAAGGAAGTACTGCAGAGGAGAGACTGGGATAAGGAAGTACTGCAGAGGAGAGGCTGGGATAAGGAAGTACTGCAGAGGAGAGACTGGGATAAGGAAGTACTGCAGAGGAGAGACTGGGATAAGGAAGTACTGCAGAGGAGAGACTGGGATAAGGAAGTACTGCAGAGGAGAGGCTGACCTAAGGAAGTACTGCAGAGGAGAGACTGGGATAAGGAAGTACTGCAGAGGAGAGGCTGGGATAAGGAAGTACTGCAGAGGAGAGGCTGGGATAAGGAAGTACTGCAGAGGAGAGGCTGACCTAAGGAAGTACTGAGAGGAGAGACTGGGATAAGGAAGTACTGCAGAGGAGAGACTGACCTAAGGAAGTACTGCAGAGGAGAGGCTGGCCTAAGGAAGTACTGCAGAGGAGAGGCTGGGATAAGGAAGTACTGCAGAGGAGAGGCTGGGATAAGGAAGTACTGCAGAGGAGAGGCTGGGATAAGGAAGTACTGCAGAGGAGAGGCTGGGATAAGGAAGTACTGCAGAGGAGAGGCTGGCCTAAGGAAGTACTGAAGAGGAGAGGCTGGGATAAGGAAGTACTGCAAGAGGAGAGGCTGGGATAAGGAAGTACTGCAGAGGAGAGGCTGGGATAAGGAAGTACTGCAGAGGAGAGACTGGGATAAGGAAGTACTGCAGAGGAGAGGCTGGGATAAGGAAGTACTGCAGAGGAGAGGCTGAGCTAAGGAAGTACTGCAGAGGAGAGGCTGGGATAAGGAAGTACTGCAGAGGAGAGACTGGGATAAGGAAGTACTGCAGAGGAGAGGCTGGGATAAGGAAGTACTGCAGAGGAGAGACTGGGATAAGGAAGTACTGCAGAGGAGAGGCTGGGATAAGGAAGTACTGCAGAGGAGAGGCTGGGATAAGGAAGTACTGCAGAGGAGAGGCTGGGAAAAGGAAGTACTGCAGAGGAGAGGCTGGGACTAAGGAAGTACTGCAGAGGAGAGGCTGGGATAAGGAAGTACTGCAGAGGAGAGACTGGGATAAGGAAGTACTGCAGAGGAGAGGCTGACCTAAGGAAGTACTGAAGAGGAGAGTCTGGGATAAGGAAGTACTGCAGAGGAGAGGCTGGGATAAGGAAGTACTGCAGAGGAGAGGCTGGGATAAGGAAGTACTGCAGAGGAGAGGCTGGGATAAGGAAGTACTGCAGAGGAGAGGCTGGGACCTAAGGAAGTACTGCAGAGGAGAGGCTGGGATAAGGAAGTACTGCAGAGGAGAGGCTGGGATAAGGAAGTACTGCAGAGGAGAGGCTGGGATAAGGAAGTACTGCAGAGGAGAGGCTGGGATAAGGAAGTACTGCAGAGGAGAGGCTGGGATAAGGAAGTACTGCAGAGGAGAGGCTGGGATAAGGAAGTACTGCAGAGGAGAGGCTGGGATAAGGAAGTACTGCAGAGGAGAGGCTGGGATAAGGAAGTACTGCAGAGGAGAGGCTGGGATAAGGAAGTACTGCAGAGGAGAGGCTGGGATAAGGAAGTACTGCAGAGGAGAGGCTGGGATAAGGAAGTACTGCAGAGGAGAGGCTGGGATAAGGAATTACTGCAGAGGAGAGGCTGACCTAAGGAAGTACTGCAGAGGAGAGGCTGGGATAAGGAAGTACTGCAGAGGAGAGGCTGGGATAAGGAAGTACTGCAGAGGAGAGAGGCTGGGATAAGGAAGTACTGCAGAGGAGAGACTGGGATAAGGAAGTACTGCAGAGGAGAGACTGGGATAAGGAAGTACTGCAGAGGAGAGGCTGGGATAAG
>NW_027001956.1:0-6867 GCF_036934945.1 Oncorhynchus masou masou
TATATCATTTTTGGATAAAAAGACGTGCCCGTTATAAGCTCAATATTTTGTCACAAAAAGATGCTCAACTATGCATATAATTGATAGCTTTGGAAAGAAAACACTCGTTTTCAGAACTGCAAAGATATTCTCTGTGCGTGCCCTAGAACGTGAGCTACAGGCAAAAACCAAGATGAAACGGCATCCAGGAAATCAGCAGGGTTTTTGAGGCTCCGTTTTCCATTGTCTCCTTATATGGCTGTGAATGCGAGAGGAATGAGCCTGCCCTTTCTGTCGTTTCCCCAAGGTGTCTGCAGCATTGTGACGTATTTGTAGGCATATCATTGGAAGATTGACCATAAGAGACCACATTTACCAGGTGTCCCTCCGGTGTCCTGCGCCGAAATTGGTGCGCAAACCTCAGCTGCAAGTATTTTTCCATGGAATTCAGAGAAGAAAGCAGGCTTCCACGAACGATATATCAATGAAGAGATATGTGAAAAAACACCTTGAGGATTGATTCCAAACAACGTTTGCCATGTTTCGGTCGATATTATGGAGTTAATTCGGAAAAAGTTTGACGTTGTTGGTGACTGAATTTTCGGTTCGTTTCGGTAGCCAAATGTGATGTACAAAACGGAGCGATTTCTCCTACACAAAGATTCTTTCAGGAAAAACTGCACATTTGCTATGTAACTGAGAGTCTTCTCATTGAAAACATCCGAAGCTCTTCAAAGGTAAATGATTTTATTTATTTGGTTATCTGGTTTTTGTGTAAATGTTGCGTGCTATATGCTACTCAAAATGCTAAGCTAGCTTAGCATACTCTTACACAAATTAGTGAATTGCTATGGTTCAAAAGCATATTTTGAAAATCTGAGATGACAGTGTTGTTAAGAAAAGGCTAAGCTTGAGAGCAGGTGCATTATTTTCATTTTATTTGCGACTCAACAGCCTTGGTTTCTCAAAATACTGACTCGCCTGGTTCACCAACTACTTCTCAGATAGAGTTCAGAGTGTCAAATCAGTGTGTCTGGACCTCTGGCAATCTCTATGGGGTGCCACAGGGTTCACTCTTGGGCTGACAACTACAAATACATAGTGTCTGGTTAGACTGTAAACTCTCCTTCCTAGACTACATTAAGCATCTCCAATTCAAAATGAATCTAGAATAGGCATAGCATCCTTCACTCATGCTGACAACATACTTTCGCAAATTGACCATCCTATCAATCCCTTGACTTCGGGCGTATGTCATTTATAAAATAGCCTCCAACACTACTGAAATACCAAAGTAGTCTATCACAAAGCATCCATTTTGTCACCAATATCCCATATACTACTCAATTACCAGATCTTGTATGCTCTCGCCGGCTGGCCTCTTCGCCATGTATTCAAGCAACCCACTGGCTCCAGGTTACCTATGTCTTTGCCAGGGTGAAGCCCACCTATTCCCAGCTCACTGGTCACCATAGTAGCACCCACCCCGTAGCACGCGCCTCCAGCAAGTATTTTGCCACTATATTATTTTTATTGCCTTACCTCCCTAATCTTACTTCATTTGCACACACTGTATATAGATGTTTCTATGTTGTTATTGACTGTACGTTTGTTTATCCCATGTGTGACTAACTTGTTTGTGTCGCACTGCTTTGCTTTATCTTGGCCAGGTTGCAGTTGTAAATAAGAACTTGTTCTCAACTAGCTTACCTGGTTAAATTAAGGTAAAATAAAATAAATAAAATAAAAAAACAGGGAGACATAGTGGACTGGTAACATGCATGCAAGCAGTTGCTCCTGATGCTTGGTTACACTGCAGCTTCCACGAAGATGCTGTTGCTGCCAAGGGAATGCCTGACAACTTGAAATAAGTTTTGGTCACTACAGTGAAAATGGTTAAAGCAAGGTCCCTGAACTCGCATGTATTTTCTGCACTATGCAATAATATGGGCACGTACCATGCAACGCTACAACATACAGAAGTGCGCGCTATAATCAGGCAAAGTATTGACACGCTTTATATTGAAAGACGAGCTTAAAGTTTTCTTTACTGACCATAATTTTCTACTTGTCTGACCGCTTGCATGATGACGGTGATTCTCACACGACTGGCCTATCTGGGTGATGTTTTTTCACCGAATTATCTAAATCTAGGATTACAGGGACTTTCCACAACTATATTTCATGTGCGGGACAAAATTGAGGCTATGATTAAGAAGTTGGAGATCTTCTCTGTCTCATTAACATGAACAACACACAGGTCGTTCCATCATTGTATCATTTTTGTGCAAATGAATTCAAGCACGGACAATATCAAATGTGGTATAGCTAAGCACCTGAGTGAGTAGGTTGCGCAATTACGCAGGTACTTTCCCAAAACGGGATGACACAAACAACTGGATTCGTTATCCCTTTCATGTCCTGCCACCAGTCCACTTATCGATATCTGAACAAGAGAGCCTCTTTGAAATTGCAATATGCGGTTCTGTGAAAATTTAATCAGTAGCCACTGCCAGATTTCTGGATTGGGCTGCGCTCAGAGTATACTGCCTTGGCAAATCGCGCTGTTAACACACTGATGCCCTTTGCAACCACATACCTTTGTGAGAGTGGATTCTCGGACCTCACTAGCATGAAAACTAAACACAGGCACAGACTGTGTGGATTGGAGCGAGCGGTCGCATCTACACTTCGGTCCGCAGGTAGTATAACTTTTCATTACATTTCATTATAGTACAACGCTTTGATTTGTCTAATCTTAGCAATTTCTTCTTAGCTAGCTACATAGCCGTCTTTGTATCAAAGATAATTGCATAATTATCGTATTTAAATCGCCCTAACGTATCTACCCAGCAGCTAGCTAAGCAGCTAGCTAACACCCACTGTCCACCAGCACTGTAGAAACTATTACACTCAACTGAACGACTCGATTAAGCGTAGTGTCAGCAGCTACATAGTTGTCTTCAGCTGTCTTCAGTATCCAAGATAATTGTGTAGTTTAGAGTGTGTAGACTTAGAGTGATTCTCTTATTTACGAGGTTAGCTAGCCAGCTATTTGTCGTCCTTAACGTAGGAGATGCTGCTAGCTAGCTAACAACTAGCCAACCTCTACCTAATTGAACTTCAACTACCCGGTCAGCATTCCGTCGCTCCACAGGTAGTATCACAGTTTCATTCACTTCATTACAGTACAACGGTTTGATTTGTTTGATCGTAGCTAGCCAGCTACATAGCCTAAATCTTGTATCTAAGACAATTGTGTAGTCTGTGAGCGATTTTCTAGTTAGCTATCCAGCTATTGTCGTTCTTTCAACGTAGCTAGCCAGCTAGCCCCTAATAGCAGCACTGTAGAAACATTATAGTACAGCGGTTTGATTTGTTTGATCGTAGCTAGCTAGCTACATAGCCGTCTTGTATCTAAGACAATTGTGTAGTTTCGAGCGATTTTCTGTGTTAGCTAGCCAGCTATTGTCGTTCTTTTAAGGTAACGTAACGTTGGGGTCAACCTGCTAGCTGGGGCCAGCTAGCCTCCCGAATAGCAGCACTGTAGAAACTATTACACTCGACGGACGACTTGATTAGTGTAGTGTCAACATCGCAGCCACTACCAGCTAGCCTACAAAGTCAACAAACGCAGCCACTGCCAGCTAGCCTACTCCAGCAGTACTGTAGCATTTCAATCATTTTAGTCAATAAGATTCTTGCTACGTAACCTTTCTGAACATTCGGGACGTGTAGTCCACTTGTCATTTCAATCTCCTTTGCATTAGCGTAGCCTCTTCTGTAGCCTGTCAACTATGTGTCTATCTATCCCTGTTCTCTCCTCTCTGCACAGACCATACAAACGCTCCACACCGCGTGGCCGCAGCTCCACCTAATCTGGTGGTCCCAGCGCACGCGCACGACCCACGCGTGGGTTGGGTCTCCGGTAGCCTCTGGAACTGCCGATCTGCGGCCAACAAGGCAGGAGTTCATCTCAGCTATGCCTCCATCAGTCCCTCGACTTCTTGGCACTGACGGAAACATGGATCACCACAGATAACACTGCTACTCCTACTGCTCTCTCTTCGTCCGCCCACGTGTTCTCGCACACCCCGAGAGCTTCTGGTCAGCGGGGTGGTGGCACCGGGATCCTCATCTCTCCCAAGTGGTCATTCTCTCTCTCTCCCCTTACCCATCTGTCTATCGCCTCCTTTGAATTCCATGCTGTCACAGTTACCAGCCCTTTCAAGCTTAACATCCTTATCATTTATCGCCCTCCAGGTTCCCTCGGAGAGTTCATCAATGAGCTTGATGCCTTGATAAGCTCCTTTCCTGAGGACGGCTCACCTCTCACAGTCCTGGGCGACTTTAACCTCCCCACGTCTACCTTTGACTCATTCCTCTCTGCCTCCTTCTTTCCACTCCTCTCCTCTTTTGACCTCACCCTCTCACCTTCCCCCCTACTCACAAGGCAGGCAATACGCTCGACCTCATCTTTACTAGATGCTGTTCTTCCACTAACCTCATTGCAACTCCCCTCCAAGTCTCCGACCACTACCTTGTATCCTTTTCCCTCTCGCTCTCATCCAACACTTCCCACACTGCCCCTACTCGGATGGTATCGCGCCGTCCCAACCTTCGCTCTCTCTCCCCCGCTACTCTCTCCTCTTCCATCCTATCATCTCTTCCCTCTGCTCATACCTTCTCCAACCTATCTCCTGATTCTGCCTCCTCAACCCTCCTCTCTTCCCTTTCTGCATCCTTTGACTCTCTATGTCCCCTATCCTCCAGGCCGGCTCGGTCCTCCCCTCCCGCTCCGTGGCTCGATGACTCATTGCGAGCTCACAGAACAGAGCTCCGGGCAGCCGAGCGGAAATGGAGGAAAACTCGCCTCCCTGCGGACCTGGCATCCTTTCACTCCCTCCTCTCTACATTTTCCTCCTCTGTCTCTGCTGCTAAAGCCACTTTCTACCACTCTAAATTCCAAGCATCTGCCTCTAACCCTAGGAAGCTCTTTGCCACCTTCTCCTCCCTCCTGAATCCTCCTCCCCCTCCCCCCTCCTCCCTCTCTGCAGATGACTTCGTCAACCATTTTGAAAAGAAGGTCGACGACATCCGATCCTCGTTTGCTAAGTCAAACGACACCGCTGGTTCTGCTCACACTGCCCTACCCTGTGCTCTGACCTCTTTCTCCCCTCTCTCTCCAGATGAAATCTCACTTCTTGTGACGGCCGGCCGCCCAACAACCTGCCCGCTTGACCCTATCCCCTCCTCTCTTCTCCAGACCATTTCCGGAGACCTTCTCCCTTACCTCACCTCGCTCATCAACTCATCCCTGACCGCTGGCTACGTCCCTTCCGTCTTCAAGAGAGCGAGAGTTGCACCCCTTCTGAAAAAACCTACACTCGATCCCTCCGATGTCAACAACTACAGACCAGTATCCCTTCTTTCTTTTCTCTCCAAAACTCTTGAACGTGCCGTCCTTGGCCAGCTCTCCCGCTATCTCTCTCAGAATGACCTTCTTGATCCAAATCAGTCAGGTTTCAAGACTAGTCATTCAACTGAGACTGCTCTTCTCTGTATCACGGAGGCGCTCCGCACTGCTAAAGCTAACTCTCTCTCCTCTGCTCTCATCCTTCTAGACCTATCGGCTGCCTTCGATACTGTGAACCATCAGATCCTCCTCTCCACCCTCTCCGAGTTGGGCATCTACGGCGCGGCCCACGCTTGGATTGCGTCCTACCTGACAGGTCGCTCCTACCAGGTGGCGTGGCGAGAATCTGTCTCCTCGCCACGCGCTCTCACCACTGGTGTCCCCCAGGGCTCTGTTCTAGGCCCTCTCCTATTCTCGCTATACACCAAGTCACTTGGCTCTGTCATAACCTCACATGGTCTCTCCTATCATTGCTATGCAGACGACACACAATTAATCTTCTCCTTTCCCCCTTCTGATGACCAGGTGGCGAATCGCATCTCTGCATGTCTGGCAGACATATCAGTGTGGATGACGGATCACCACCTCAAGCTGAACCTCGGCAAGACGGAGCTGCTCTTCCTCCCGGGGAAGGACTGCCCGTTCCATGATCTCGCCATCACGGTTGACAACTCCATTGTGTCCTCCTCCCAGAGCGCTAAGAACCTTGGCGTGATCCTGGACAACACCCTGTCGTTCTCAACCAACATCATGGCGGTGGCCCGTTCCTGTAGGTTCATGCTCTACAACATCCGCAGAGTACGACCCTGCCTCACACAGGAAGCGGTGCAGGTCCTAATCCAGGCACTTGTCATCTCCCGTCTGGATTACTGCAACTCGCTGTTGGCTGGGCTCCCTGCCTGTGCCATTAAACCCCTACAACTCATCCAGAACGCCGCAGCCCGTCTGGTGTTCAACCTTCCCAAGTTCTCTCACGTCACCCCGCTCCTCCGCTCTCTCCACTGGCTTCCAGTTGAAGCTCGCATCCGCTACAAGACCATGGTGCTTGCCTACGGAGCTGTGAGGGGAACGGCACCGCAGTACCTCCAGGCTCTGATCAGGCCCTACACCCAAGCAAGGGCACTGCGTTCATCCACCTCTGGCCTGCTCGCCTCCCTACCACTGAGGAAGTACAGTTCCCGCTCAGCCCAGTCAAAACTGTTCGCTGCTCTGGCCCCCCAATGGTGGAACAAACTCCCTCACGACGCCAGGACAGCGGAGTCAATCACCACCTTCCGGAGACACCTGAAACCCCACCTCTTCAAGGAATACCTAGGATAGGATAAGTAATCCTTCTCACCCCCCCTTAATGATTTAGATGCACTATTGTAAAGTGGCTGTTCCACTGGATGTCAGAAGGTGAATTCACCAATTTGTAAGTCGCTCTGGATAAGAGCGTCTGCTAAATGACTTAAATGTAAATGTAATGTAAT
>NW_027001957.1:0-6866 GCF_036934945.1 Oncorhynchus masou masou
GTTTCAGTCCCATCTATCAGCCTGATGCTGGCTCCTTTGTTTCAGTCCCATCTATCAGCCTGATGCTGGCTCCTTTGTTTCAGTCCCATCTATCAGCCTGATGGCTGGCTCCTTTGTTTCAGTCCCATCTATCAGCCTGATGGCTGGCTCCTTTGTTTCAGTCCCATCTATCAGCCTGATGCTGGCTCCTTTGTTTCAGTCCCATCTATCAGCCTGATGCTGGCTCCTTTGTTTCAGTCCCATCTATCAGCCTGATGCTGGCTCCTTTGTTTTCAGTCCCATCTATCAGCCTGTGGCTGGCGTGCTTTTTCAGTCCCATCTATCAGCCTGATGCTGGCTCCTTTGTTTCAGTCCCATCTATCAGCCTGATGCTGGCTCCTTTGTTTCAGTCCCATCTATCAGCCTGATGCTGTAGCTCCTTTGATTCAGTCCCATCCTCAGCCTGATGCTGGCTCCTTTGTTTCAGTCCCATCTATCCAGCCTGATGCTGCTCCTTTGTTTCAGTCCATCTATCAGCCTGATGCTGGCTCCTTTGATTCAGTCCCATCTATCAGCCTGATGCTGGCTCCTTTGTTTCAGTCCCATCTATCAGCCTGATGCTGGCTCCTTTGTTTCAGTCCCATCTATCAGCCTGATGCTGGCTCCTTTGTCTCAGTCCATCTATCAGCCTGATGCTCCGCTGTCTCAGTCCATCTATCAGCCTGATGCTGGCTCCTTTGTCTCAGTCCCATCTATCAGCCTGATGCTGGCTCCTTTGTTTCAGTCCATCTATCAGCCTGATGCTGGCTCCTTTGTTTCAGTCCCATCTATCAGCCTGATGCTGGCTCCTTTGTTTCAGTCCCATCTATCAGCCTGATGCTGGCGGCTCCTTTGTTTCAGTCCCATCTATCAGCCTGATGATGCTTTGTTTCAGTCCCCATCTATCAGCCTGATGCCGAAATGTTTCAGTCATCTATCAGCCTGATGCTGGCTCCTTTGTTTCAGTCCCATCTATCCTCTGATGCTGGCTCCTTGTTTTCAGTCCCATCTGTCAGCCTGTGGCTGGCGCCTTTGTTCAGTCCCATCTATCAGCCTGATGCTGGCTCCTTTGTTTCAGTCCCATCTATCAGCCTGATGCTGGCTCCTTTGTTTCAGTCCCATCTATCAGCCTGTGGTTGGCCTTGTTTCAGTCCCATCTATCAGCCTGATGCTGGCTCCTTTGTTTCAGTCCCATCTATCTCAGCCTGATGCTGGCTCTTTGTTTCAGTCCCATCTATCAGCCTGATGCTGGCAAAATCCTTTGTTTCAGTCCCATCTATCAGCCTGATGCTGGCTCCTTTGTTCAGTCCCATCTCCAGCCTGAGGCTGGCTCTTTGTTTCCAGTCCCATCTATCAGCCTGATGCTGGCTCCTTTGTTTCAGTCCCATCTATGCCGGCTCAACCTGATGCTGGCTCCTTTGTTTCAGTCCCCATC
Organism: Oncorhynchus masou masou; assembly: GCF_036934945.1. NCBI lineage: Eukaryota > Metazoa > Chordata > Actinopteri > Salmoniformes > Salmonidae > Oncorhynchus > Oncorhynchus masou. Next base: position 1,454 of record NW_027001957.1, read on the forward strand.
CCTATCCCAGCATCTGTGGCTGGCTCCTTTGTTCAGTCCCATCTATCAGCCTGATGCTGGCTCCTTTGTTTCAGTCCCATCTATCAGCCTGATGCTGGCTCCTTTGTTTCAGTCCCATCTATCAGCCTGATGCTGGCTCCTTTGTTTCAGTCCCATCTATCAGCCTGATGCTGGCTCCTTTGTTTCAGTCCCATCTATCAGCCTGATGCTGGCTCCTTTGTTTCAGTCCCATCTATCAGCCTGATGCTGGCTCCTTTGTTTCAGTCCCATCTATCAGCCTGATGCTGGCTCCTTTCAGTCCCATCTTCAGCTGGCTTTGTTTCCATCTATCAGCCTGATGCTGGCTCCTTTGTTTCAGTCCCATCTATCAGCCTGATGGCTGGCTCCTTTGTTTCAGTCCCATCTATCAGCCTGATGCTGGCTCCTTTGTTTCAGTCCCATCCATCAGCCTGATGCTGGCTCCTTTGTTTCAGTCCCATCTATCAGCCTGATGCTGGCTCCTTTGTTTCAGTCCCATCTATCAGCTGATGCTGGCTCCCTTTGTTTCAGTCCCATCTATCAGCCTGATGCTGGCTCCTTTGTTTCAGTCCCATCTATCAGCCTGATGCTGGCTCCTTTGTTTCAGTCCCATCTATCAGCCTGATGCTGGCTCCTTTGTTTCAGTCCCATCTATCAGCCTGATGCTGGTCCCATCTATCAGCCTGATTGTTTCAGTCCCATCTATCAGCCTGATGCTGGCTCCTTTGTTTCAGTCCCATCTATCAGCCTGATGCTGGCTCCTTTGTTTCAGTCCCATCTATCAGCCTGATGCTGGCTCCTTTGTTTCAGTCCCATCTATCAGCCTGATGCTGGCTCCTTTGTTTCAGTCCCATCAGCCTGATCAGCCTGATGCTGGCTCCTTTGTTTCAGTCCCATCAGCCTGATGCTGGCTCCTTTGTTTCAGTCCCATCTATCAGCCTGATGCTGGCTCCTTTGTTTCAGTCCCATCTATCAGCCTGATGCTGGCTCCTTTGTTTCAGTCCCATCTATCAGCCTGATGCTGGCTCCTTTGTTTCAGTCCCATCTATCAGCCTGATGCTGGCTCCTTTGTTTCAGTCCCATCTATCAGCCTGATGCTGGCTCCTTTGTTTCAGTCCCATCTATCAGCCTGATGCTGGCTCCTTTGTTTCAGTCCCATCTATCAGCCTGATGCTCCTTTTGTTTCAGTCCTTTGCTCCCTTTTCAGTCCCATCTATCAGCCTGATGCTGGCTCCTTTGTTTCAGTCCCATCTATCAGCCTGATGCTGATGCTCCTTTGTTTCAGTCCCATCTATCAGCCTGATGCTCCTGTTTCAGTCCCATCTATCTGATGCTTTGTTTCAGTCCCATCTATCAGCCTGTGGCTGGCTCCTTTGTTCAGTCCCATCTATCAGCCTGATGCTCCTTTGATTCAGTCCCATCTATCAGCCTGATGCTGGCTTCTTTGATTCAGTCCCATCTATCAGCCTGACGCTGGCTCCTTTGTTTCAGTCCCATCTATCAGCCTGATGCTGGCTCCTTTGTTTCAGTCCCATCTATCAGCCTGATGCTGGCTCCTTTGTTTCAGTCCCATCTATCAGCCTGATGCTGGCTCCTTTGTTTCAGTCCATCTATCAGCCTGATGCTGGCTCCTTTGTTTCAGTCCCATCTATCAGCCTGATGCTGGCTCCTTTGTTTCAGTCCATCTATCAGCCTGATGCTGGCTCCTTTGTTTCAGTCCCATCTATCAGCCTGATGCTGGCTCCTTTGTTTCAGTCATCTATCAGCCTGATGCTGGCTCCTTTGATTCAGTCCCATCTATCAGCCTGATGCTGGCTCCTTTGTTTCAGTCCCATCTATCAGCCTGATGCTGGCTCCTTTGTTTCAGTCCCATCTATCAGCCTGATGCTGGCTCCTTTGTTTCAGTCCCATCTATCAGCCTGTGGCTGGCTCCTTTGTTTCAGTCCCATCTATCAGCCTGATGCTGGCTCCTTTGTTTCAGTCCCATCTATCAGCCTGATGCTGGCTCCTTTGTTTCAGTCCCATCTATCAGCCTGATGCTGGCTCCTTTGTTTCAGTCCCATCTATCAGCCTGATGCTGGCTCCTTTGCTTGGATGCTGAGTGTTAAGGATAAGTGACATCATGGCCACTCTCGGATGACCAGATTAATCGAAACGCCACAATGACGCTGTATGCAGCCATGGTGGGGGTTCAAGCTAGGACTGTATATACAGACTTTATTGAATAGTTTAATTATTTACATTTGTGTCCAGATTTCTATCAATAATAACAACTATTTATACAATATACTGTAAGCAGCCATGCAGGGGTTCAAGTTTAATACAATTGTATTTAGTAATTTACAGCTTAATCTAAATGTATTTTGCAATTAACAGTTCCTAGGACTGTGTAAGGACAACATAGCACATGGCTACTTAGTTATGCATTGTATACATTTTAAGGGGTGTGTTCTTGCTCATTGTCCCTCCTCCCACTTATTCCTTATTTGGCAAAACTCACCCTTTAGCCCCCCCTTCTTCGACAGAGAAGATTGAGCAGGTTCTTTCAGGGTGCTTCCAGCTCAAAATAACCTCTTTCACGTCCTATTTATGTTCACAAGCGGTCCTCTTTCAAGTCTGCTGGTGCAGTACTGCTGCTGTCCACCAGATGGGGCTCTATACACAGAGAACTGGGGTCAGAGGGCTGATAAACCCCACGAGGAAAACACCATGCCAGAAAGTAGAGTCTGTTGACAACAGATAGATGTTATGCATTTGTCACGTTTGACATCAAAACATTTCTACAATTTAGAATAAATTACATACCATGTTCAAATACAACAAACATCATCATCTCAGACTGAGAAGACAAAAGTTTAAAGCAGACAACTGACAGACTACAAAATGGAGGAAAGTGAAGCAGTTTTTATAAAAATGGGTTGCACTTTACATTACAGCAGCACAGAATAAAGTGGTGGTGAGAATAACATATGGTTGGTAACAAGTTATAGCTAGCCACTCAGTCTCACAATGAAGTTGTTAAGTAATTTTGTAATCAATGTTCATAAATTCCAATTATCTTTATCTTTCCGATACCCAGAGGTTGTAAAGTTCTGGTCTTAAATAAAACAGACAGAATTCCCAGCTCACAATTGATCAGATCCCGGTTTATTTGCAAGAGCTCTCAATCACTAGGGTAGCCTAGTGGTTAGAGCGTTGGACTAGTAAGCGGAAGGTTGGAAGTTCAAATCCCCGAGCTGACAAGGTACAAATCTGTTGTTCTGCCCCTGAACAGGCAGTTAACCCACTGTTCCCAGGCCGTCATTGAAAATAATAATTTTTTCTTAACTGACTTGCCAAGTTAAATAAAGAATAAATAAATTATACCATCCTAATCTACATACATACACACCAACATACCACAGTTTATATCCACTCAGCTGACAGTTCCAGGCTCCTCCAGATACTAGAGCTCTGTAGGGGCTCTCCCTGTCCTATCTTATCTTCCCAGATTTACATCCAGGTCGGTTCCAACAAAGGTGAATGTGCCTCTCCGTTCTCCTTCAACTCCCACATACATTCCTTTCTTCCTAGGTACATGCTGCATAACCCCTTCCTAATGAACACACATTATTTAACACTACAAGAAAGACGGGGTTAGAATTCTTGCCAGTTATCGTGCCATATACCTCATTTAGTCATTATTCATAAAAAATCCCATAACAATCCAACCGAACATGTTTTAGCTCGTTAGAAAGTAGCCTATTGGCTCCGGGACACAGTGAAAAAGGCTTGTCTGAAGTGAGATGCAATTTTGGCATTTAAAACAGCTGTAGCTACAACCAAATAACGTTAGTCACCACACAGGTATTTGATACAGCAAGAGTAATTTACCTACTCCTGCTTCCCTTTTGCAAAGATGTACCTTTAAGGGTCTGGTTCTGGTAGTCCAATCGTTCAAATGAGCTGTCATCAAATGGCAGATGGTTCAATGTCAATGAATACTCACGGTGCCCTATCACTAGTCTGGTCGCCACAAAGTCACAATTATGACTAAACCACACCCATTTCTACACTGTATCTTCTTAAAATGTCATTTTAATCCTAAACTTAACCCTAAATTTATTCACATTGTAAACCTCATGCCTAACCCTTACCTTAAATTATTATTTTTAGCACATTTTTACTTTGCGGCTGTGGAATCTGACTTTGCGGCTGTGGAATCGGACTTTGTGGCTGTGGAATCTGACTTTGTGGCTGTGGAATCTGACTTTGTGGCTGTGGAATCTGACTTTGCGGCTGTGGAATCTGACTTTGCGGCTGTGGAATCTCACTTTGCGGCTGTGGAATCTCACTTTGCGGCTGTGGAATCTGACTTTGCGGCTGTGGAATCTGACTTTGCGGCTGTGGAATCTGACTTTGTGGCTGTGGAATCTGACTTTGTGGCTGTGGAATCTGACTTTGTGGCTGTGGAAATTGACTTTGTGGCTGTGGAATCTGACTTTGTGGCTGTGGAAGCTAGCGGACACCCACTGGGTCTGGCTCAATGATCTGGCTACACCTTACTCCAAATCATCATCATCATGAGTCGGGTCTAGGTTACCACAGATTATCCATTATATTGGCCAGATACTCTACTGGCCACTCTAACAATGAAAATAAATGTCTTAAAAAATGGAAGGCAGTCGGGAGGCAAGATCCGCTGGGACCGTTCTAGCCAATGAGAGGGCAGATATGAGTGTGATAACAGGCACACCTCTGATATAAAGTGATAAAATGGCAACGTTAGCTATTCTCTCTTGGAATGTGAAAGGACTACATTCGTCTATTAAACTTTCCAGCTGTCTCGATATCCTAGCAAGAAACCATACATATATGGCAATGTTCCAAGAAACACAACTATTGAAAATGAATCAGGTGAATTACTATCATAACCAAGGATTCTCTCCTTGGTTTCTATAAAGAATTGTACACCTCTGATTGTAAATCCACACCAAGCCAGATTGTGATTTTTGAAAGGTACAATAACTATTTTTCTCTCAACTGAGGAAACCGGGTTTGATGGGAGCCCACATCTCTTTCCATGAACTCAAAGGGCATTGGATAACATGACTAAAGGCAAAACACCTAGTTGTGACTGGTATTCCTTCTGAGGTCTATTTAAACTGATGGAACTAATTAGGTCCACTGTTCGTTGAGATTATTAACACAGACATTTTCTATGGCTAAAAAGTAAGGACGCCACCCAGTTTTATAGCCTAGTGGTTAGAGCGTTGGACTAGTAACCCGAAAGGTTGCAAGTTCGAATCCCCGAGCTGACAAGGTACAAATCTGTCGTTCTGCCCCTGAACTGGCAGTAAACCCACTGTTCCTCGGCCGTCATTGAAAATAAGAATTTGTTCTTAACTGACTTGCC
>NW_027001958.1:0-6864 GCF_036934945.1 Oncorhynchus masou masou
TCGTCTGTGGACCTATTGGGCGGTAAGCAAATTGGAGTGGGTCTAGGGCAGGGGTGTCAAAGTCAAATGAATGAGGAGGCCAAATAAAAAATTTAGCTACAAGCCGAGGGCCGGACTGTTGAATGTTCATTGAAAATTTTTTAAATGACGCATATAGTCTAGTGAACCTAATTGAACCTACTGAAAACCTAACAAATATATTCCAATATGATCAGATAAATAAAGCAATATTTTCTTATGGCTCTGTCAGTAATCTTTAATTTTCAACAGACACAAAAGACAAATTTCCTTTATATAAAAATCCCCATAACATGAACATTAAATGAAAGAAACCGGTATTCAAGGCACCATCAGTAGCCTATATTTTCTATTTTAGCAAAAGTGGGCTAAATTTACTTCAAAAGAAAAAAACAATAATAGCAATTTTCATCATCCACTCAACTGAAATATTTTTAAAATATAATTGATTGAAATACAATAAAATAAAGTGCAAAAATCTATTAATCAAAAACAACACTTTGTTTAAGGAGAAGTAACATGCAGTGAAACAAATATTAAACTTTAACTTTTAAACTTGAACTGAGTAAAACTCTAAATATGTGATTGCACAGTAATGTTCACTTGTTTGAGGTTGAGGGTGATACTTGGTGGTGTCCCATCTTTTCCACAAGTTCATCAATGTTCGGGGGTAAGGCTCTGAGCTGAGGAAATCCTCAGAATTGAGTGGAGGTGTTCAGCAGTAAGTCGACTTCTGTGTGATGTTTTTGTTCAGGTTCCATCAAAAGAAAAAAGTTGTTCACACAGGTATGTGCTGCCAAACATAGACAACGTTTGAGCAGCCTGGATGCGCAGCTGGGGCATTGTGTCGGGGAGGAAACGGGCGAACTCCGTGAGCACCCACTGCCGCATATTTTGCCCTCAGTGCATCATTGCATTGGAGGTCAATCAACTCCATTTGGAGGTTTTGGTGGTGAGCTTTTCCACGTCAACAGCAAATGGGTTACCGAGCAGTTCCAACCTGCTTTTTGTGCTTCAAAGTCACCAAATCGGCGTCGAAAGTCAGCGGCAAGCATACCTATTTTATCAGCCAACTGTGCGCTCGGGAACGCACTGGTAGAGAGCTTCTCTTTCATGGTCTGGCAGCTGGGAAAAGTGGCTCAAATTTTCTTTCCGCATCTCGTCTCCCACAGAGTCAGTTTGGTTTTAAATGCCTTCACTGTACTGTACATATCAGAGATGACATGATCCCGACCCTGCAGCTGCAAGTTCATTTGCATTCAGATGACTCGTAATGTCACACAGAAAAGCCATTTCACACAGAAACATTTACGTCTCGGAGTTGTGTTGTGTCTTTCCCTTTGCTGTCCAAGAACAGACAAATCTCCTCACGAAGCTCGAAACATCTTTGAAGCACCTTTCCTGGCTTAGCCATCGCACCTCTGTGTGATAAGGCAAATCACCATGCTCCGTTTCTAACTCCATCAGAAATGCCTTGAACTGGCGGTGATTCAAACCTTTGGCTCTGATAAAGTTAACTGTGCGCGTGATGATGCTCATTACATGCTCCATTTTCAAGGCTTTACCGCACAACGCTTCCTGGTGTATGATACAATGATAAGCTGTCAGCTCACCTGTCGCGTTTTCCTCTTGCATCTTTTCCGTATCTTCGCCACCAGTCCGCTCCTGTGTCCACACATCGCAGGTGCTCCGTCGGTTGTCAAACCCACGAGTTTTTCCCAAGGCAGCTCCATCTCATTTACACATCTTGACACCTCTTCATACAAATCATGCCCCGTAGTTGTGCCATGCATAGGACGTAAAGCCAAAAACTCCTCTGTCACGCTTAGGCTGGAGTCCACTCCGCGGATGAAAATTGACAACTGGGCAATGTCAGAAATGTCGGTGCTCTCATCCACAGCCAAGGAATATGCAATGAAATCTTTTCCCTTTTTCACAAGCTGCTCTTTTAGATTGATGGACAACTGGTCTACTCTCTCGGCAATGGTGTTTCTGCTCAGACTCACATTTAAAAGAGTTGCCTTTTTCTGGGCAAACTTCGTCACAAACTTTAATCATGCAGTTTTTGATGAAATCCCCCTCCGTAAATGGCCGGGCTGATTTAGCGATCTCTTCTGCCAAAATAAAACTGGCCTTGACAGCAGCCTGGCCTTGTGATTTGGCTTTTTTGAACAGAGCCTGTCGAGATTTGAGGCCTCGTTTTAATTCCTCTGCCTTTTGTAGCCTTTGTTCCATGTCCATATTCTTGTTTTTGTCCGCGTGTTTCGTTTCATAATGTCGTCTCAGATTATACTCTTTCAGTACCGCCACACTTTCTCCACACAGAAGACACACAGGTTTTCCAGCTACCTCCGTGAACATATACTCCGACTCCCACCTTTGAAACCCCCGGTTCTCAGTGTCCACCTTCCGTTTGCCATTTTTGATGGGTATCTGAAAGTTAATTTTACTGTGATGCTGACGACTGCTGTGCCAATAAATATTGAAATGAAGCAGCCTACTGCTCGGTGCGTCACCGTTGCATTGTGGGAAATGTAGTATTGGTGCGTGTAAAAAGATCTGCGGGCTGCCGGCTTGCTGCGGTCTGCGGGCCGGTTCTAATAATAAATCAAGATCATCCCAGGGGCCGTAAAAAACCTTCTCGCGGGCCGGATGTGGCCCGCGGGCCTTGACTCTGACATATGTGGTCTAGGGTGTCAGGTAGGGTGGAGGTGATATGGTCCTTGACTCGTCTCTCAAAGCACTTCATGATGACGGAAGTGAGTGCTAGTCGTTTAGCTCAGTTACCTTAGCTTTCTTGGGAACAGGAACAATGGTGGCCCTCTTGAAGCTTGTGGGAGCAGCAGACTGGGATAAGGATTGATTGAATATGTCCGTAAACAAACCAGCCAGCTGGTCTGCGCATGCTCTGAGGGCGCGGTTGGGGATGCCGTCTGGGCCTGCAGCCTTGCGAGGGTTAACACGTTTAAATGTTTTACTCATGTCGGCTGCAGTGAAGGAGAGTCCGCTGGATTTGGTAGCGGGCTGTATCAGTGGCACTATATTGTCCTCAAAGCGGACAAAAAAGTTATTTAGTCTGTCTGGGAGCAAGACATCCTGGTTTTCATCCTGGTAATCCGTGATTGACTGTAGAGCCTGCCACATACCTCTTGTGTCTGAGCCGTTGAATTGCGACTCTACTTTGTCTCTATACTGATGCTTAGCAGGTAGCCCATGTGAGTGGAGTCCTGCTCATAAAGCTCATGGAGCGGTTGCACACTGCTGCTGTGGCCATGTCCTTTCCTACAGCTTTGCAAAAAAATAATTCTGAACTCACAATAAAAAAAAACTGCTGGTCCAAATTCGCTCCCATTCATTAAAATCACAATTGAACCAACACCCATCTATTTTTTGACTAATTGGTTTTAAGTATTGAAACCAACACGTAAGGATTTGAATTAAAAGTATTTGAATAAACATGAAAAGGTGAATGTAAGAAGCTAACATCATTTCAAATAGTCAGATATAAACACTCTTAAAAATGTCAGGAGCCAGACAGGGAGCCTAAGAAGTGGATTATTTTAGCTATATTATTTCAAGGCTATAACCTACAAAGAAATACATTGTGAAGCATTTACAAGTATAAGACAATAGGCTGGTAGGGTCATAAAGCATCACATTAAGCATCTCTGATCCAAAATTAAATCTAGAATCAGCTTCCTATTTCGCAACAAAGCCTCCTTCACTCATGCTGCCAAACATACCCTCGTAAAACTGACTATCCTGCCGATCCTCGACTTGGCGATGTCATTTACAAAAACAGCCTCCAACACTCTACTCAGCAAATTGATGTAGTCTATCACAGTGCCCACCACTGCAACCTGTATGCTCTCGTTGGCTGGCCTCGCTACCTATTCGTCACCAAACCCACTGGCTCCAGGTCATCTATAAGTCTTTGCTAGGGTAAAGCCCGCCTATCTCAGCTCACTGGCTCGCCATAGCAGCACCCACCCATAGCACGAGTTCTAGTAGGTAAATTTTACTGGTCATCCCCAAAGCCAACACTTACTTTGGCTGCCTTTCCTTCCAGTTCTCTGCTGCCAATAACTGGAACAATTGCAAAAAATCACTGAAGTTGGAGACATATCTCCCTCACTAACTTCAAGCATCGGCTGTCAGAGCAGCTATCGTCGCTGCAGCTGTACACATCTGTAAATAGCCCATCCAACCAACTACCTACCTCATCCCCATATTTATATAAAAAAAAACTCTGCTCTTTTGCACAACAGTATTTCTACTTGCACATCGTCATCTGCTCATCTATCACTCCAGTGTTAATGCTAAATTGTAATTAGTTCGCCACTATGGCCTATTTATTGCCTTACCTGCTTACTTCATTTGCACACACTGTATACAGATTTTCTATTGTGTTATTGACAAAAACGTTTGTTTATCCCACGTATAACTCTGTTGTTTTTGTCGCACTTTTATTCATCTTGGCCAGTTCGCAGTTGTAAATGAGAACTTGTTCTCAACTGGCCTACCTGGTTAAATAAAGGTGAAATAAATAAATAAAAATAAATAAAGGGTTCAGCATTTAAACAACATTTTGTTGTATTAAATCATTAGAGTCTATAAATTAAGCATATAGGCTGTAACTTACTAAGAATTTAATACAAATTAAATGAAAAAGAACTTATTAGTGCCTTTGAATTCATTTTTAGAAACACAAGTTTTGCCAGCCTTCTGCTTCAGGCTCATGCGATGGTGCCTGGAGAACAGGTGTTGTGCCAAAAAGCTCCCCCCTGACAGAACCCCCCCCCCCCTCGCGTGAACGCACACGCACTCAATGCTTCATTGCTGCGACTTGCTTGCTAATTGAGATTTCTGATCATGTTCGGCTGCATTAATTTAATTTTATGTTGGTTTTCATCTGTGCGGAGCACTAGTAATTTCTGCAGTTTTCGGTTTAGCTATTTGTTTCAAGTGTATTAGTCTATAAATAAATCTCTTCGCTAAAAAATTATTCATCATCTCTCCCATGTCTTATTCGGGCTAGTAGTAGTTCTGAAATGTTTATTACTTGCCTACATTTGACTCCCTCCTCTATGTTTAATATAACACACATACATTCATTATTCATTTGGTTGCTGCTTATACAAATTCGTACTCCTAAATTTTTTCGTTTAGAAGTGAACAAGCAATTGCCCAGTTAGTGTCTTCCCACATTAATGTCCACCTCCCACAGAAGTGGCACAGTTGGCTCGTGTCATCTAGCAAGACATAATGTCAAGCAGTCTATACATCTACATTTATATGGATATGCAAAGATATATTCTTAGTGCCATTTGAAAGGATACACTTTGAAGTTTATGGAAATGTGAAAGGGAATGGCAGAGTATAAAAGATAATACAGAAACAAAGAAAAATAAAAAACTGTTTGTATTTTTTGTACTATCTTGAAATGCAAGAGAAAGGCCATAATGTATTATTCCAGCCAAGGTGCAATTTTGATTTTGGCCACTAGATTGCATCAGTGTATGTGCAAAGTTTTAGACTGATCCAATGAACCATTGCATTTCTGTTCCAAATGTTGTGTTAAGACTACCCAAATGTGCCAAATTTGTTTATTAATAACAATTACATGTTCAAAATTGTGCACTCTCCTCAAACAATAGCATGGTATTCTGTCACTGTAATAGCCACTGTAAACTGGACAGTGCAGTTAGATTAACAAGAGTTTAAGCTTTCTGCCAATATCAGATATGTCTATGTCCTGGGAAATTGTCTTGTTACTTACAACCTCTATGATAATCGCATTAGCCTACGTTAGCTCAACCGTCCCATGGAAGGGACACCGATCCCAACGAAGTTAGAAATTGAGGAGAGTGACTTCCATTTCTTCTCTCATGATGTTAACATCTTTGTTCGTATTTGAAAAGACAATTGACTCCTCCTTCAGAACACTTTCAGCAAACTGGGAAAGAAATTTGATGGGCATTTCAGTGTTCCCCAACAAATTATATTACATTTAAGATTATAATTCGCAAGCATACAATGACATAGCTATAATATAATTTGACAGTTCTGGTTTGCCTTTTAGTCAGTATACTTTCAGTAGGTTAATTGTACATGCACTTACTTTCAAGGCAAAGACCCCACAAGAAGTAACATCTTGTTGGCATGGGTGAGGAAGGGTACCACACGCCCATCTGGATATATTACACCCCTTCTCTCTCAGAGATGATCTGAACATATATGTTAATAAACGTACAGCATTTTGAAACACTTTATTGATTACAATATAGAGATTAATAACAGAGGGGAATCTGAGAATGCAGGGATTCCAGCAGGGTGTGAGTTGAAGTAGTCAAAACTGGAGCTGACAAGGCTCTGATTTAGCATCTTAAGTGGGAGAACTTGCACAATTGGTGGCTGACTAAATACTTTTTTGCCCCACTGTACATGTACTGTATGTGTGTGTATATATATCTTGGTGTATATTTTTTACATTTTAATTTATATTATTATTATCATTATTGTGTTTTGTGGTTGAGGGGTGGGGGGAGATTGATGGGGATGGTGGAGGTGCTGGGGGTGTCCTATTGAGGGTTGATCGGATGGTGGAGGTACTGGGGGTGTCCTATTGAGGGTTGATGGGGATGGTGGAGGTGCTGGGGGTGTCCTATTGAGGGTTGATGGGGATGGTGGAGGTGCTGGGGGTGTCCTATTGAGGGTTGATGGGGATGGTGGAGGTGCTGGGGGTGTCCTATTGAGGGTTGATGGGGATGGTGGAGGTGCTGGGGGTGTCCTATTGAGGGTTGATGGGGATGGTGGAGGTACTGGGGGTGTCCTATTGAGGGTTGG
>NW_027001959.1:0-6864 GCF_036934945.1 Oncorhynchus masou masou
GAAACCTGGCGGCAACGGAGGAAATCATCGATCAGCGGGCGCGGTCCAGCACGTCCCGAGAGGGAACCCAACTCCTCTCCTCAGGACCGTACCCCTCCCAATCCACTAGGTACTGATGACCACGGCCCCGAGGGCGCATGTCCAAAATCTTACGAACCCTGTAGATGGGTGCGCCCTCGACAAGGATGGGGGGAGAGGACGGCGCGGGCGCGAAGAACGGGCTTAACACAGGAGACATGGAAGACCGGGTGAGACGACGAAGATAGCCGCGGGAGAAGAAGTCGCACTGCGACAGGATTAATGACCTGGGAAATACGGAACGGACCAATGAACCGCGGGGCCAACTTGCGAGAAGCTGTCTTAAGGGAAGGTTCTGAGTGGAGAGCCATACTCTCTGACCGCAACAATATCTAGGACTCTTGGTCCTACGCTTATTAAGCGGCCCTCACAGTCTGCGCCCTATTACGGCAAAGTGCCGACCTGACCCCCTTCCAGGTGCGCTGCGCAACGCTGGACAAAAGCCTGAGCGGAGGGACGCAGGACTCGGCGAGCTGAGATGAGAACGCGGAGGCTGGTACCGAGGCTACACTGAAAAGGGGATAGACCGGTAGCAGACGGGGAAGCCCGAGTTGTGGGCGTACTCTGCCCAGGGCTGTTCTGACAGAACGCAGGGTTGCGAAAGAAAGACTGCGTAAAATGCGATAACAGTCTGATTGGCCCGTTCGAACCCGGCCGTTAGACTAGGGGATGAAAGCCGGGCGAGAGACTGACGGAAGCCCCAATCAAACGGCAAAAACTCCCTCCAAAATTGAGGCGTGAACTGCGGGCCTCTGTCGGGAAACGGCGTCAGGCGGAAGGCCATGGTCGGAAAACATTCTCGATAATGATCTGAGCCGTCTCCTTAGCAGAAGGGAGCTTATCGAGAGGAATGAAATGAGCCGCCTTAGAGAATCTATCCAAACAGCAGTAAGAATAACTGTCTTCCCCGCTGATGAAGGCAGTCCGGTGATAAATCTAAAGCGATGTGAGACCACGGTCGAGAGGGAATGGGAGCGGTCTGAGACGGCCGGCAGGAGGAGAGTTTCCCAGATTTAGTCTGCGCGCAGACCGGAACAAGCGGCGACAAATCGACGCGCGCGTCACGTTCCAGTGGGCCACCAGAAAGCTGGCGAATGGAAGCGCGTACCCCGAACGCGGGGTGACGGCTAACTTGGCAGAGTGGGCCCACTGAAGAAGCCGGCCGGGCCGGTAGGAACGGGAGCGAACAGAAGGTTCCTAGGACAAGCTCGCGGCGACCAGTGTGGCGAGTGCTTGCTTTACCTGCCTCTCAATTCCCCAGACAGTCAACCCGACAACCGCAACACGACAACAGAGCCCAGGACGATAAGCCTGACGGCGAAAAACGCATTAAGTCGTTGGCTGAACGGATGTACTCAAGGTTCCTATGGTCAGTCCAAACGACAAAGGACGGTCGCCCCCTCCAACCACTGTCGCCATTCGCCTAGGGCTAGCGGATGGCGAGCAGTTAGCAATTACCAACATCACAGTTACGTTCTGGCGATAAGCGATGGAGAAAAACGCGCCCAAGGATGGACCTTGCCGTCAGAGCGCTGAAGAATGGCTCCCACGCCCACCTCTGACAGCGTCAACCTCAACAACAAACTGACTAGAGATGTCAGGTGTAACAAGAATAGGTGCGGATGTAAAACGATTCTTAAGAAGATCAAAAGCTCCCTGAGGCGGAAACGGACCACTTAAAGCACGTCTTAACAGAAGTAAGGGCTGTGAGGGGAGCTGCCACCTGACCGAAGGTACGGATGAAACGACGATAGAAGTGGCGAAGCCCAGAAGCGCTGCAGCTCGGCCCGCGTGACTTGGAACGGGCCAATCAATGACAGCCTGGACCTTAGCGGGATCCATCTTAATGCCCTCAGCGGAAATAACGGAACCGAGAAAGGGACAGAGGCGGCATGAAAAGTGCACTTCTCAGCCTTCACATAAAGACAGTTCTCCAAAAGGCGCTGGAGGGACGCGTCGCACGTGCTGAACATGAATCGAGAGACGGTGAAAAAATCAGGATATCGTCCATGTAAACGAAAACAAAAATGTTCAGCATGTCTCTCAGGACGTCGTTAACTAGTGCCTGAAAGACAGCTGGAGGGCGTTAACGAGGCCCGAAAGGAAGAACCCGGTATTCAAAGTGCCCTAACGGAGTGTTAAACGCCGTCTTCCACTCGTCCCCCTCCCTGATGCGCACGAGATGGTAGGGCGTTAAGAAGGTCAATTTGGTGAAAAACCTGGCTCCCTGCAGGATCTCGAAGGCTGAAGACATAAGAGGAAGCGGATAACGATTCTTAACTGTTATGTCATTCAGCCTCGATAATCCACGCATGGGCGCAGGGACCCGTCCTTCTTCTGAACAAAAAAAAACCCCGCTCCGGCGGGGAGGAGGAGGAGACTATGGTACCGCGTTCGGCGAAACCGACAAATAATCCTCGAGAGCCTTACGTTCGGGAGCCGACAGAGAGTATAATCTACCCGGGGGGAGTAGTTCCCGGAAGGAGATCAATACTACAGTCATACGACCGGTGTGGAGGAGAGAAGTGGCCTTGGAGCGACTGAACACCGTGCGCAGATCGTGATACTCCTCCGGCACCCCTGTCAAATCGCCAGGCTCCTCCTGTGAAGAAGAGACAGAGGAAACAGGAGGGATAGCAGACATTAAACAGGTCACATGACAAGAAACATTCCAGGATAGGATAGTATTACTAGACCAATTAATAGAAGGGTTATGGCGCACTAGCCAGGGATGACCCAAAACAACAGGTGTAAAGGTGAACGAAAATTAAAAAGAAATGGTTTCGCTATGATTACCAGAGACAGTGAGGGTTAAAGGCAGCGTCTCACGCTGAATCTTGGGAGAACTACCATCTAAAGCGAACAAGGCCGTGGGCTCCCCTAACTGTCTGAGAGGAATGTCATGTTCCCGAGCCCAGGTCTCGTCCATAAAACAGCCCTCCGCCCCAGAGTCTATCAAGGCACTGCAGGAAGCAGATGAACCGGGCCAGCGGAGATGGACCGGAAAGGTAGTGCGTGATCCAGAAGGAGAGGCCTGAGTAGTTGCGCTCACCAGTAGCCCTCCTCTTACTGATGAGCTCTGGCTTTTACTGGACATGAGGTGACAAAATGACCAGCGGAGCCGCAGTAGAGACAGAGGCGATTGGTGATTCTCCGTTCCTTCTCCTTGGCCGAGATGCGGATACCCCCCCCAGCTGCATAGGCTCAGCATCCGAGCGGCGGAGGAGGTGGCAGTGATGCGGCAGGTGGCAGTGATGTGGAGGGGAGCAACGGAGAACGCGAGCTCCTTTCCACGAGCTCGGCGACGAAGATCAAACCGTCGCTCTATGCGAATAGCGAGAGCTATTAAGGAGTCAGACTGGAAGGAACCTCCGGGAGAGGATCTCATCCTTAACCTCGACGAGGAGACCCTCCAGAAAACGAGCGAGCAAAGCCGGCTCGTTCCAGACACTTGAGGCAGCAGAGTGCGGAAACTCAATAGAATAATCCGTTATGGATCGATTCCCTGACATAGGGGAAGACAGGGCCCTGCAAACCTCACTCCCAAAAACAGACGGTCAAAAACCCGTATCATCTCCTCCTTAAAGTCATGATACTGGTTATTACACTCAGCCTCGCCTCCCAGACTGCCGTGCCCCTCACGCGCCCGTCCGGTAAGGAGAGAAAAGACGTAGAGCGATGCGGGCTGCGCTCCTGGGTAAAGTGTTGGGCTGGAGAGAGAACACCACATCACACTGAGTGAGGAATGAGCGGCACTCAGTGGGCTCCCCAGAGTAACACGGCGGGTTGTTGATCCCTGGGCTCCGGAGACTCGGAAACCCTGGAAGTGGGCGGTGGATCGAGTGGAGTTGGTGAACCTGTCTTGTGAGGTCGGAGACTTGGGCCCGGCCAGGGGTCTCAGCGGCATGTGAGGCAGCAGACAGATTCCTCACGTGTCTGCCTAACGTCGCTCCTGGATCTCGACGAGCACTGTCAGAAAAGGGTTTTGAACCTGGGTCATTCTTGGTCTGATTCTTCTGTTATGAACTTGAGCCACGAATAGACAGCAGAACCCAGAAGTTTTAACAGAAACAGCAGTTCTTAAGACGGTGTATTTAAAAAGGAATGGCAAAATCCTAAAATACAAACGTTGTCAGCAAATCAAAAGGTGGTAGGAAAAACACAAAAAGACCTCAAAAGAAACTTCAACAAAAATAAACAAAAACAAAAAACAGAATACGACAGAACTTACCCGGAATCGAAAAGCACACAGAACACTAGAATCAGGGTGCTAACATACAGGAACAGAGCACAGAACTGAGGGAAACAAAGGGTTTTAAATACAATCAGAAACGAGACACAGAGTGCAAATAATAATGGGGATCAGCTGGAAAAGACATAGGGACTAAAAAGACCACAATGAAGAAAGGACATGAACTGACCAAAACCCAAGACCTGGACCAAATACGTCGCCAAGCACAAGTCTGCAATTGGGGCTCGTAAATAGAGGTTATTGTACATTTCCAGATTTCATCAGCAGTAATAGAATCAGGGCATTACAGCAGGGAAGACAGAGAGATTTGCTTGTTGAGCTCTATTTTAGGACCTTTGAATGTGCATCCGATGGTGAAATGACTAATCATATTGTCAGCAATTTCATCAGATAAAATCGGAAAGATACAAATTCTCTCTCAGAATATCATAAATAAAGATTTGAATAGGATGGGAGGCCAGTGTCTATGCCTACACATAGCAGAGTCAGAGTTGTGAGTGTGGGAACCAACATTGTCTCTGCTCCCACGGCAATATGTCATCTGTTTTGAGTTCATAGTCAACAAAGCATGCATGAGTCATGGAGCATTGGCACTAACCACAAACTATGCCACTAGTGACTGCATTTACCCGGAATGATTCAATAGAGTCACTAGACTCGCCCAAATAAAATGATGTGCAAAAATAGCTCTCTATGTCCAGTCGTGCTATAATTAGTCTGAGATAAAACAAATTATAGTTGCCCCGTTTTGCTAATTAATTAAAGTGTTTAATGAGATAAAGTTTCCTATAATAAGAACAAGTTAAATATCCTACATAGCTGTAAATGGTCAGTCCAAAGTTTGCCTAATGAATTCTGCGTTTGTGCTCTTGTTATCAAAATTATGGAGAGTATTTAATACTGATGCAAATACATGTCAGGCAGGGGGAGACAGGCCAGGGCAGACAGGAAGCAGATTGCCAGGTGGGATCCAAGCATCAGTGCAGCAGTCAACAGGAGTAGGTGTCACACCCACTTGGGAGAAGCTTTTGTCGGGAATTGAGTCGGAAGGAGGTGTTCAACATGGAACCAGACAGGTGCGTGGTGGTGCAGATAAACTTAATGGAAAAGCTGAACGAAAAACATTGGGGCTGTCACGGTTTACTTCTGTTGAAGGAAAGGCGGACCAAAACGCGCGTGGTTTGTGTTCATCTTGATATTTAATTAAAGAAAGTACTGAACACTGAATACAAAAACAATAAACAAATAACGACCGTGAAGCCTAATTGAGAACTGTGATGACACAAGCAATCGACATAGACAATCACCCACAAACAAACAGTGCAACCCAGGCTACCTAAGTATGATTTCAATCAGAGACAACTAATGACACCTGCCTCTGATTGAGAACCATAATAGGCAGAAACATACAAATCTCCAAATCATGAAAAACAAACATAGACTGCCCACCCCAACTCACGCCCTGACCATACTAAATAAATACAAAACAAAGGAAATAAAGGTCAGAACGTGACAGTACCCCAAAGGTGCGGACTCCGGCCGCAAAACCTTAACCTATAGGGAGGTCTGGTGGGGCGTCTGTGTGTTGGCGGCTCTGGCGCGGGACATGGACCCACTTCCCATAGTCTTGGTCCGCCTCATTGTCTGCCTCCGTGGCTTTCCTAGCCGCGACCCTTCTAAATGACCCCACTGGACAGAGGGGCAGCTCGGAACAGAGGGGCCAGGCTCTGGACAGAAGGGACGGAAGCTCTGGACAGAGGGGCAGCTCGGGACAGCGGGGCAGCTCTGGACAGAGGGGCAGCTCTGGACAGAGGGGCGCTCCTCTGGGCTGAGGGGGGCTCTGGCGCCTCTGGGCCCTGACTGGCGGTTCTGGCAGATCCTGGCTGACTGGCGGCTCCTAGCTCTGGCAGATCCTGGCTGACTGGCGGCTCTGGCGGCTCCTGGCTGACTGGCGGCATTGGCGGCTCCTGGCTGACTGGCGGCACTGGCAGCTCCTGCATGACTGGCGGCACTGGCGGCTCCTTGCAGACTGGTGGCACTGGCGGTGCGGCACGGGTGGCGGCGGCGCTGGGCAGACTGGCGGCACTGGCGGCACTGGGCAGGCGGGTGGCTCAGGCGGCGCTGGGCAGACTGGCGACTCTGATGGCGCTGGGCAGACAGGAAGCTCCGGCAACGCTGGAGAGGAAAGCTCTGGCAGCGCTGGACTGAGGGCTCTGGCGCTTCTGGAATGAGGGGCTCTGGCGCCTCTGGACTGAGGGGCGGGAGCTCTGGCAGCGCCGAACAGGCGGGAGACTCCATCCGCTGAAGGAGGAAAGGCTCTAGCAGCGCTGGACCGGCAGGACGCACTATAGGCCTGATGCGTGGTGCCGGCACTGGTGAGGTACTTGGCCGAGGACACGCACCTCAGGGCGAGTGCGGGAACTGCCACCGGAGGGCTGATGCGTGGAAGTGGCACCGGATGAACTGGACCGTGCAGGCGCACTGGAGCTCTTGAGCTTACCGAAGAAAGTCTGCCCAACCTTACCTGGTTGAAT
>NW_027001960.1:0-6863 GCF_036934945.1 Oncorhynchus masou masou
CACACACCACCTAACAGGACAGAGAGGACACACACACCACCTAACCGGACAGAGAGGACACACACACCACCTAACAGGACAGAGAGGACACACACACCACCTAACCGGACAGAGAGGACACACACACAACCTAACCGGACAGAGAGGACACACATACACATCACACACCACCTAACAGGACAGAGAGGACACACACACCACCTAACAGGACAGAGAGGACACACACACCACCTAACCGGACAGAGAGGACACACACACCACCTAACAGGACAGAGAGGACACACACACCACCTAACCGGACAGAGGACACACATACACATCACACACCACCTAACAGGACAGAGAGGACACACACACAACCTAACAGGACAGAGAGGACACACATACACATCACACACCACCTAACCGGACAGAGGACACACATACACATCACACACAACCTAACAGGACAGAGAGGACACACATACACATCACACACCACGTAACCGGACAGAGAGGACACACACCACCTAACAGGACAGAGACACACACACCACCTAACCGGACAGAAGGACACACCACCTAACAGGACAGAGAGGACACACACACATGCACATCACACACCACCCAACTGGACAGAGAGGACACACACACAAACCTAACAGGACAGAGAGGACACACACACATCACACACACACACACACATCACATCACACACCACCTAACAGTGGACAGAGAGGACACACATGCACACACACACATCACATCACACACCACCTAACAGGACAGAGAGGACACACATACACATCACACACCACCTAACAGACAGAGAGGACACACATGCACACACACATCACATCACCACACACCACCCAACAGGACAGAGAGGACACATACACATCACACACCACCTAACAGGACAGAGAGAGACACACACACAAACCTAACAGGACAGAGAGGACACACATACACATCACACACCACGTAACCGGACAGAGAGGACACACACACACATCACATCACACACCACCTAACCGGACAGAGAGGACACACACACCACCTAACAGGACAGAGAGGACACACATACACATCACACACCACCTAACTGGACAGAGAGGACACACACACACACACACAAACACATCACACACCACCTAACAGGACAGAGAGGACACACATACACATCACACACCACCTAACCGGACAGAGAGGACACACACACACACATCACATCACACACCACCTAACAGGACAGAGAGGACACACACACCACCTAACAGGACAGAGAGGACACACACACATGCACACATAAAGAAAGCAAGTAAAACACTATGGAGGGAGAGAGTGAGAGAGATAAATGAATGTAGAAGGAGGGAGAGAGAGAGAGGTAGAGAGTGTTAGAGTGAGCAGACAGCAGAGAAAGTAGGTGTGTCTTTATTCCCACTGTGTCCCAAATAACCATGTAGTGCACTGTGAAGTAAACCTGGATGCCTTTTGGGACAGAGCCTATGTCTTTATTCCCTGGTAGTGGACCAGAGAAACAGGCTCACAGGGTTATGAAATACTGAAGCCAAACTACCTCCTGTTAACAGGGGATTTATGCCGGGGAGAAGAGAGGGATGGAGAGGAGGAGAGAAGAGGGGTATACACTGTTCAGAGGCTTGACAGAAAGAGATGACAGTGGACCTCTTTTCCTCTCTTCCTCCCTCAGCTCTCCACGGGGGTGTCTGTGTATTTCACACACACACACGCACCGCACGCACGCACGCACACAAACACAAACACAAACACCATCACCCCCCTCTCTACCAGCTCTCACAGTGTCACATCAGAATTAAACATTCATCCATGTTTCTCAAAGCGTCACATTTCAAAGAACGTTCCAAGACGTCAAGTTTGTGTTTAAGGTTAAGTTTAGGAATCAACCCCTAAAGTCGAGGCACTGGGTGCATCAATCTAAGTTACTCAACAATCAACCCCCTAAAGTCGAGGCACTGGGTGCATCAATCTAAGTTACTCAAACAAACAAAAAATCCCATCAAAATCCAGTCAGTTTAAGCTAGAGAGATCTGAGATCTTTTTTTTGCATTGGATGAGTATCAATCAACTGCATCCGCCAGGACGTCGCGCTCCAGCATCTGGGGTGAAAGGTGACCGAGGTCGAGCGTTGTTTTGTTAGACCCTGAGACATCCCCCCACTACATCTGTAGTGTCCGTACGCTTTGACATACAAAACTAGCATGACCACTCTATGGAAAGGGGAGACTCTCACCAACACAATGGTGTTCTTCACCTGTGGAATGGACTCGTCCGAACGTAAACGGTATCGGTTTTAAAAAACTAATGGAATTATGAAGATAAAAAAAGTATATATTTATACATATTATATTTTGTGAGTTTTATTTTATATCTCCTAGATTTAGGAGAGACACTTCAAAACCTTTTTTCTTGTGATTTATTTTTTGACTGTTCATTCTGCCATTTGTGAACGTGTTGTTCAATGTATATCTATGGGATTTAGTAGAAAAGGACAAAATCAATATAAAAGTATTTATTTTGTTGTTGTTGTTGGGGTACTTAAAGGGGTCCTAAAATTCTAAATCAAAATATCTAAATGATCCATAGTATGATCATATTAAAAAAATCCATATGTTATCTTAGCCCCCACATATTAGACTCTAAAGAATTTTGCTCCAAATTCTTAAGGTAAGGAATTAACACCGATTGGTTAAGGTAAGGGTTAAGGTTTGGGATAGGTTAAAAGCAAAAATTATCAAAGAAAGTTGTTTTTCAGTGGATTTGAACTTGCAACCTTTGAAATCATAAACAGATTTTATTTTTTATTTTACCTTTTATTTTACTAGGCAAGTCAGGTTTCTTATCACCCTGGTTTTCTGTTTCTCTTTGTGTGTCTGCAGGTTCACACGAGTAGATCTACAACAGCCTTCTGACTTCACCCTCACTGTGAGTACTCCACCTCTCCTCATTACCCTCACTGTGAGTACTCCACCTCTCCTCATTACCCTCACTGTGAGTACCCCACCTCTCCTCTTTACTCTCACTGTGAGTACTCCACCTCTCCTCATTACCCTCACTGTGAGTACTCCACCTCTCCTCTTTACTCTCACTGTGAGTAGTCCACCTCTCCTCTTTACTCTCACTGTGAGTAGTCCACCTCTCCTCTTTACCCTCACTGTGAGTACTCCACCTCTCCTCTTCACCCTCACTGTGAGTACTCCACCTCTCCTCTTTACTCTCACTGTGAGTACTCCACGTCTCCTCTTTACTCTCAATGTGAGCACTCCACCTCTCCTCTTTACCCTCACTGTTAGTACTCCAACATGGCTATGTGTTTTATATCCACTGCGGGTGTTCTGAATTCACTCTCCAATGTATGAGAGGGTGTGACCAAAGAGGCAGCGGTGGTATTAATGTTGTGTCATTTTGAGCGAACGGTGTCACTCACTTTGAAGGCTGGGAGTTTGCTACCTGAATGACTGTTGTAACTTAGTATCCCCAAAACACTTTGCATTTTTTTTGCTTTTGTAAGGAAACGGTACATAGCAGCTTTATTAACTGTGGCTGTTGCTACATTGTGTTTGAATTGTTGGCGCTCGTTTGTAGTAATCACTAGCCACGTTCTAGAAGAACAGAACATTCAACTTAATGGTTGAGTGGAATTCTGAGAATCTGAGTGTTCTTAGCGATGCAAATATTCCAGATTTCTCGTTTATTCCATTTTAGAACTTAGTGTCAAAAGAAATCATGCTATGGTGTTGCCGGTCTCGAATTTCAAACAGTTCTCCAAGTCATTTATTTTTTTCAACATGTTTTTGATGCTCCGTTTTATTATTTTGCTCACCTTGAAAACGAATATGTTCCCTCATCAGATTTAGCCTACCCTCAGGGTAGAACACAGAAATGAACACATTTATAATAAGTTTTTAATCTCTGAGGAGTGTGTGTGCTGTGTATGGTGTGTAGTGTATGGGTCCACTCAGTGTTCCTCTCTTTCTGTCCAACTGAAACTCATAAATCACTAAAAAGGTATTCTCTCAGGTTACCTGTACTGCTGGACAAAGGCCAAAATGTACTGTTAGGTTTTAAGCATTCAATAATATTGTATTGTATCAGCCACTAAGAGGCATGTAGAGTTATTGAGAGTCCATCTGACATAATGTGGGCTACTGAGAGGGTACACCAAGGTCAGTCAGGGCAAGACACTTAACCCTAATTTGCTCCAGGGGCACTGTAAGTTGACAATATTGTTTCTACAGTCAAGTAGACAACGACAACCATCACAACTCCGGAATCTGTAATTGTTTGTTAATGTCATCCCTGTTAGTGTTAACGTCATCCCTGTTAATGTTAATGTCATCCCTGTTAATGTTAATGTCATCCCTGTTAATGTTAATGTCATCCCTGTTAATGTTAATGTCATCCCTGTTAATGTTAATGTCATCCCTGTTGATGTTAATGTCATCCCTGTTAATGTTAATGTCATCCCTGTTGATGTTAATGTCATCCCTGTTAATGTTAATGTCATCCCTGTTAATGTTAATGTCATCCCTGTTAATGTTAATGTCATCCCTGTTAATGTTAATGTCATCCCTGTTAATGTTAATGTCATCCCTGTTAATGTTAATGTCATCCCTGTTGATGTTAATGTCATCCCTGTTGATGTTAATGTCATCCCTGTTGATGTTAATGTCATCCCAGTTGATGTTGATGTCATCCCTGTTGATGTCATCCCTGTTGATGTCATCCCTGTTGACGTCATCCCTGTTGATGTTGACGTCATCCCTGTTGATGTTGACGTCATCCCTGTTGATGTTAACGTCATCCCTGTTGATGTTAACGTCATCCCTGTTGATGTTAACGTCATCCCTGTTGATGTTAACGTTATCCCTGTTGATGTTAACGTCATCCCTGTTAATGTTAACGTCATCCCTGTTAATGTTGACGTCATCCCTGTTAATGTTGACGTCATCCATGTTAATGTTGACGTCATCCCTGTTAATGTTGACGTCATCCCTGTTAATGTTAACGTCATCCCTGTTAATGTTAATGTCATCCCTGTTAATGTTAATGTCATCCCTGTTAATGTTAATGTCATCCCTGTTGATGTTAATGTCATCCATGTTGATGTTAATGTCATCCCTGTTGATGTTGATGTCATCCCTGTTGATGTCATCCCTGTTGATGTCATCCCTGTTGATGTCATCCCTGTTGATGTCATCCCTGTTGATGTCATCCCTGTTGATGTTGACGTCATCCCTGTTGATGTTAACGTCATCCCTGTTGTTGTTAACGTCATCCCTGTTGATGTTAACGTCATCCCTGTTGATGTTAACGTCATCCCTGTTGATGTTAACGTCATCCCTGTTAATGTTAACGTCATCCCTGTTAATGTTGACGTCATCCATGTTAATGTTGACGTCATCCCTGTTAATGTTAACGTCATCCCTGTTGATGTTAATGTCATCTCTGTTAATGTTATTGTCATCCCTGTTGATGTTAATGTCATCCCTGTTGATGTTAATGTCATCCCTGTTGATGTTAATGTCATCCCTGTTAATGTCATCCCTGTTGATGTCATCCCTGTTGATGTTAACGTCATCCCTGTTGATGTTAACGTCATCCCTGTTAATGTTAACGTCATCCCTGTTAATGTTGACGTCATCCCTGTTAATGTTGACGTCATCCATGTTAATGTTGACGTCATCCCTGTTAATGTTAATGTCATCCCTGTTGATGTTAATGTCATCCCTGTTGATGTTAATGTCATCCCTGTTGATGTTAATGTCATCCCTGTTGATGTCATCCCTGTTGATGTCATCCCTGTTGATGTTAACATCATCCCTGTTAATGTTAACGTCATCCCTGTTAATGTTAACGTCATCCATGTTAATGTTAACGTCACCCTAGTTAATGTTAACGTCACCCCTGTTAACGTTAACGTCACCATGTTAATGTTAACGTCACCCCTGTTAATGTTGACGTCATCCATGTTAATGTTGACGTCATCCCTGTTAATGTTGACGTCATCCCTGTTAATGTTAACGTCATCCCTGTTGATGTTAATGTCATCCCTGTTGATGTTAATGTCATCCCTGTTGATGTTAATGTCATCCCTGTTGATGTTAATGTCATCCCTGTTGATGTTAATGTCATCCCTGTTGATGTTGATGTCATCGATGTTGATGTCATCCCTGTTGATGTCATCGATGTTGATGTCATCCCTGTTGATGTTGATGTCATCCCTGTTAATGTTAATGTCATCCCTGTTAATGTTAATGTCATCCCTGTTGATGTTAATGTCATCCCTGTTGATGTTAATGTCATCCCTGTTGATGTCATCCCTGTTGATGTTAACATCATCCCTGTTAATGTTAACGTCATCCCTGTTAATGTTAACGTCATCCATGTTAATGTTAACGTCATCCCTGTTGATGTTAACGTCATCCCTGTTGATGTTAATGTCATCCCTGTTAATGTTAATGTCATCCCTGTTGATGTTAATGTCATCCCTGTTGATGTTAATGTCATCCCTGTTGATGTCATCCCTGTTGATGTCATCCCTGTTGATGTTAACATCATCCCTGTTAATGTTAACGTCATCCCTGTTAATGTTAACGTCATCCATGTTAACGTTAACGTCACCCTAGTTAATGTTAACGTCACCCCTGTTAACGTTAACGTCACCATGTTAATGTTAACGTCACCATGTTAATGTTAACGTCACCATGTTAATGTTAACGTCACCCCTGTTAATGTTGACGTCATCCATGTTAATGTTGACGTCATCCCTGTTAATGTTGACGTCATCCCTGTTGATGTTAATGTCATCCCTGTTGATGTTAATGTCATCCCTGTTGATGTTA
>NW_027001961.1:0-6863 GCF_036934945.1 Oncorhynchus masou masou
ATCAAATCAAATCAAATTTATTTATATAGCCCTTCGTACATCAGCTGATATCTCAAAGTGCTGTACAGAAACCCAGCCTAAAACCCCAAACAGCAAGCAATGCAGGTGTAGAAGCACGGTGGCTAGGAAAAACTCCCTAGAAAAGCCAAAACCTAGGAAGAAACCTAGAGAGGAACCAGGCTATGTGGGGTGGCCAGTCCTCTTCTGGCTGTGCCGGGTAGAGATTATAACAGAACATGGCCAAGATGTTCAAATGTTCATAAATGACCAGCATGGTCGAATAATAATAAGGCAGAACAGTTGAAACTGGAGCAGCAGCACGGCCAGGTGGACTGGGGACAGCAAGGAGTCATCATGTCAGGTAGTCCTGGGGCATGGTCCTAGGGCTCAGGTCCTCCGAGAGAGAGAAGGAGAGAATTAGAGAACGCACACTTAGATTCACACAGGACACCGAATTGGACAGGAGAAGTACTCCAGATATAACAAACTGACCCCAGCCCCCGACACAAACTACTGCAGCATAAATACTGGAGGCTGAGACAGGAGGGTCAGGAGACACTGTGGCCCCACCCGAGGACACCCCGGACAGGGCCAAACAGGAAGGATGTAACCCCACCCACTTTGCCAAAGCACAGCCCCCACACCACTGGAGGGATATCTTCAACCACCAACTTACCATCCTGAGACAAAGCTGAGTATAGCCGCAAAGATCTCCGCCCACGGCACAACCCAAGGGGGGGCGCCAACCCAGACAGGATGACCACATCAGTGAATCAACCCACTCAGGTGACACACCCCTCCAGGGACGGCATGAGAGAGCCCCAGCAAGCCAGTGACTCAGCCCCTGTAATAGGGTTAGAGGCAGAGAATCCCAGTGGAAAGAGGGGGAACCGGCCAGGCAGAGACAGCAAGGGTGGTTCGTTGCTCCAGAGCCTTTCCGTTCACCTTCCCACTCCTGGGCCAGACTACACTCAATCATATGACCCACTGAAGAGATGAGTCTTCAGTAAAGACTTAAAGGTTGAGACCGAGTTTGCGTCTCTGACATGGGTAGGCAGACCGTTCCATAAAAATGGAGCTCTATAGGAGAAAGCCCTGCCTCCAGCTGTTTGCTTAGAAATTCTAGGACAATTAGGAGGCCTGCGTCTTGTGACCGTAGCGTACGTGTAGGTATGTACGGCAGGACCAAATCAGAGAGATAGGTAGGAGCAAGCCCATGCAATGCTTTGTAGGTTAGCAGTAAAACCTTGAAATCAGCCCTTGCCTTGACAGGAAGCCAGTGTAGGGAGGCTAGCACTGGAGTAATATGATCAAATTTTTGGTTCTAGTCAGGATTCTAGCAACCGTATTTAGCACTAACTGAAGTTTATTTAGTGCTTTATCCGGGTAGCCGGAAAGTAGAGCATTGCAGTAGTCTAACCTAGAAGTGACAAAAGCATGGATTAATTTTTTTCTGCATCATTTTTGGACAGAAAGTTTCTGATTTTTGCAATGTTACGTAGATGGAAAAAAGCTGTCCTTGAAATGGTCTTGATATGTTCTTCAAAAGAGAGATCAGGGTCCAGAGTAACGCCGAGGTCCTTCACAGTTTTATTTGAGATGACTGTACAACCATTAAGATTAATTGTCAGATTCAACAGAAGATCTCTTTGTTTCTTGGGACCTAGAACAAGCATCTCTGTTTTATCCGAGTTTAAAAGTAGAAAGTTTGCTGCCATCCACTTCCTTATGTCTGAAACACATGCTTCTAGCGAGGGCAATTTTGGGGCTTCACCATGTTTCATTGAAATGTACAGCTGTGTATCATCCGCATAGCAGTGAAAGTTAACATTATGTTTTCGAATAACATCCCCAAGAGGTAAAATATATAGTGAAAACAACAGCGGTCCTAAAACGGAACCTTGAGGAACACCGCAATTTACAGTTGATTTGTCAGAGGACAAACCATCCACAGAGACAAACTGATATCTTTCCGACAGATAAGATCTAAACCAGGCCAGAACTTGTCCGTGTAGACCAATTTGGGTTTCCAATCTCTCCAAAAGAATGTGGTGATCGATGGTATCAAAAGCAGCACTAAGGTCTAGGAGCACGAGGACAGATGCAGAGCTCGGTCCGATGCCATTAAAATGTCATTTACCACCTTCACAAGTGCCGTCTCAGTGCTATGATGGGGTCTAAAACCAGACTGAAGCATTTCATATACATTGTTTGTCTTCAGGAAGGCAGTGAGTTGCTGAGCAACAGCCTTTTCTAAGATTTTTGAGAGGAATGGAAGATTCGATATAGGCCGATAGTTTTTTATATTTTCTGGGTCAAGGTTTGGCTTTTTCAAGAGAGGCTTTATTACTGCCACTTTTAGTGAGTTTGGTACACATCCGGTGGATAGAGAGCCGTTTATTATGTTCAACATAGGAGGGCCAAGCACAGGAAGCAGCTCTTTCAGTAGTTTAGTTGGAATAGGGTCCAGTAAGCAGCTTGAAGGTTTAGAGGCCATGATTATTTTCATCATTGTGTCAAGAGATATAGTACTAAAACACTTGAGCGTCTCTCTTGATCCTAGGTCCACAGAGTTGTGCAGACTCAGGACAACTGAGCTTTGAAGGAATACGCAGATTTAAAGAGGAGTCTGTAATTTGCTTTCTAATAATCATAATTTTTTCCTCAAAGAAGTTCATGAATTTATCACTGCTAAAGTGAAAGTCATCCTCTCTTGGGGAATGCTGCTTTTTAGTTAGCTTTGCGACCGTATCAAAAGGAATTTTGGATTGTTCTTATTGTCCTCAATTAAGTTAGAAAAATAGGATGATCAAGCAGCAGTAAGGGCTCTTCGGTACTGCACGGTACTGTCTTTCCAAGCTAGACAGAAGACTTCCAGTTTGGTGTGGCGCCATTTCCGTTCCAATTTTCTGAAGCTTGCTTCAGAGCTCGGCATTTTCTGTGTACCAGGGAGCTAGTTTCTTATGAGAAATGTTTTTAGTTTTTAGGGGTGCAACTGCATCTAGGGTATTGCGCAAGGTTAAATTGAGTTCCTCAGTTAGGGTGGTTAACTGATTTTTGTCCTCTGGTGTCATTGGGTAGACAGAGGGAATCTGGAAGGACATCAAGGAATCTTTGTGTTGTCTGTGAATTTATAGCACGACTTTTGATGTTCCTTGGTTGGGGTCTGAGCAGATTATTTGTTGCAATTGCAAACGTAATAAAATGGTGGTCCGATAGTCCTGGATTATGAGGAAAACATTAAGATCCACAACATTTATTCCATGGGACAAAACTAGGTCCAGCGTATGACTGTGACAGTGAGTGGGTCCAGAGACATGTTGGACAAAACCCACTGAGTCGATGATGGCTCCGAAAGCCTTTTTGAGTGGGTCTGTGGACTTTTCCATGTGAATATTAAAGTCACCAAAGATTAGAATATTATCTGCTATGACTACAAGGTCCGATAGGAATTCAGGGAACTCAGTGAGGAACGCTGTATATGACCCAGGAGGCCTGTAAACAGTAGCTATAAAAAGTGATTGAGTAGGCTGCATAGATTTCATGACTAGAAGCTCAAAAGACGAAAACGTCATTTTTTTTTTTTGTAAATTGAAATTTGCTATCAGTGAAATGTTAGCAACACCTCCGCCTTTGCGGGATGCACGGGGATATGGTCACTAGTGTAGCCAGGAGGTGAGGCCTCATTTAACACAGTAAATTCATCAGGCTTAAGCCATGTTTCAGTCAGGCCAATCACATCAAGATTATGATCAGTGATTAGTTCATTGACTATAATTGCCTTTGAAGTAAGGGATCTAACATTAAGTAGCCCTATTTTGAGATGTGAGGTATCAAACTTACTTTTTTATTTTTACTTTATTTTCTACTTTTATCTTTGACCGGAGGCATTTTACTTAATCAACTTATCATTTTTTTTTAAATCGCACCTTTCAAAATGATTTCCGTGTAATATCTGGTTTTGCTATCAAGTACGTTTGGGTTTATGTTTGCTTTCAATATCACTATTTTTGTTTGCAAAATTAAGAATTTTGTTCCAGACATAAATTGTGCTTGATATTGATGGCACAAAAGTAACTCACTCACTAGAGGATTGCACCATATAATATCACTAGCACTCAATTACACTATTACTCCCCACCCACAGTTTCAGTAACAAGCTGAGCGATGTGGCTGGAGAAATGCAACCACTCTCAAAGCCATAGACTATGCTATGGATTACAAGGACTGACCATCCATGATATAAAAATGATAGTTTTAACCATGTTTTTAGGTAGTGGTTGTTTACATTTATTTTGTTTACAAACATTGAGTAAAACAAGCCTATATTTTGGGGTATGACAGTTGAACTAAGGTCATGAGGTGTTACGTTCCTCAGTTTCTATGTTGTTTTGGGTTTGTATGTGTTTGGATGTGTATATGTTCAGGGCGGCTTCCTGATTCCAAGCAGGCTGATTGGTCTGCCCCCATTGCAGATTGGAGCTCTGACCGCCCTCTCGTCAGGAGATACAGCTGTCTGCAATTACAGACTCCTTCATAGCTAGAAAAGCCAGTGTTCCTTTGTTAGGAAGAGGGAGCTTCGTTGTATGTGCTGTGTTGGTTTTTGTTGGTCTGCATAAATTTGTTGTGAATTATTTTGTAGCCGGTCCTGCAGAAGTATGTGTATGTCAAAAGGACTGTGTTTTTGATTATTGAAATTGTTCACTTTACATTTAATTATTCTGTTTTTTTTGTTCCTAAGGGGGAAGGCACATTGGGAGTGATTAGGCAAGAGGCCTGTGGGCATACATAACCGGCAGTATTTAATGTCTATGCACACTAGGTAAGACCTGACGGACAACTCTCTGTATTTTGGTTCGTGCACCCAGGTGGGGTTAAGAATACGTAAGTAGTGGGTAGGCAGGTAAGGTAGGAGAGGGGCCTCTTTAACTTTCTTTGCTTTGGTTCCGTCCAGACCCTTTTCCCTACATTACAGTATTATGACTTAAATTCCCTGTAACGGTAACATTCTCTGTCATCCTTACCCGCACCTACAATCACATACCTCTTTCACTCTACGGGGAGTTGAGTGTAGCAGGGTGTTGCGTTCCCTCCTCCAAGAGGTGTAAGTAACATGAGACATTTATATTTTATATTCTTCACGAGTCAATGGGTTCACATTATTAATTTATGTGGCCAAAAATGTATGTATCAACTAAGGTTTGCCCCTTTTAACAGGCAGTTCATACAAGCATTTCGCTTCACCTGCAGCATCTGCTAAATATGTGTATGTAACCAAAAAAATGTGATTTGATACAGCAGAACTGTTGTCATTTGAAATGTTTTCTTCTGTCCACTGTTCTGGGAATGTCCCACAAGATCATTACCTTGTCCCACATTTGGGCTTCTTAAATGTGTTCACCTTAATTCCACTGGTGGATGCATTGCTACTACCACATGTTAACACCATGTTTTCACAGGAGAGTAACATTATTTCAACCCAACATGTGAAATTGTTTTGTGATTTATTTTTTTATTTTTTTTACATGTGAACGTTTTTCACATGTGAACGTTTTTCACGTGTGAAAATTCAATTCCACATTGCAACGTGTAAAACTGCATATCCAATTTTCAGTTTTTAACATGTGAAACTGCAATTCACATGTGAGATGAAACCATGTTATTCTCCTCACGTGAAAAGGTGGTGTTAACATGTGAACTTGTAAATTGAATACATGTGAAAGTATGGATTCAAGTGTGAAATTTAAGCTCAACATGTGAAAACGGCTGTTTTTTTTTTTAAATCTCAAAGTGTGAAAATGTGTTTCTTTCTCACCTAATGAATTGCCTGTCATACAATAGAAAAAGTGGGGCAGAATCTCCCCTCTGCCGACAACTTTTTGCTGAATCGTCCATTTCCCCTGGTGATCCACTTGGCGATTGGCACTTCCCATAATGAACCTGCGACTCTGGAATGTGTGATGCGCTGTTCTAAATATTAATACATCAGATGGAGTAATGTGTGTGTGTTTTTAACATGATTGGTCCGTCTTGGGGAACCCACTTCTTTGTTATCAATACTGACAGAGCATTGACATGATCCTATCATACAAGAGCAACTTTAGTCTTACACATCCTTTAAAATCCCAAGCCTGGTGAATCAATAACTATTATCGGTTTATTATGATAATCATAAGAAAAGTATATAAAAGAAGCTCTGTTTGGCTGCTATTTGCAATCATTTTGGCACGTCCATGGTCGTCTGAAGTATTTAATGAGGCTTCATTCGCACACTGCTGTAAGAGATTTGGTCACAGTTGTTCTCTCTCTCTCTCTCTCTCAGAATCTTCGTTTATCACGTGTCAGCTCCTAGCTGCGCTCGGGTGGAAAAGCGGCAGGTTATATTCAAGTGCAGTCTGACAGTTACAGGGCCCTGGAATAAGCAGATAGTAACAAAAAAGCCTGGCACAGAAATGTGATTACGCTGCGAGTTCAAGCCAACCTATGAGGTCAGTCATTGGTGAATTAGTAAATGGGATATCGGGCCAAGACACAGCGAAGTAGCAGAGACAAATGTAACAGAGATAAACGGTTAAACTTCCACAATCTTAGGAGGCAAGGAAAACAATGGAGACAAAGGTTTATTTTGGTTTATTATTTTCTCTCTCAAAATTATACATTTCAAATTAACCATCTGACTGTGCTTAATTTTAGTAGATAGTTGCTAAGGTAGCACTTTTGTCTACGTACGAATGGGATTCAAGATAATTGGGTTTGGTCATTAATGTTGTCATGCTCTAGTCTAGTTTATAGGCAACTGTCCTGTGAAAGGACTAGCAGGACCTATTACCTCGTTCAGATTTTCAGATGGAAATGTACAGTCT
>NW_027001962.1:0-6863 GCF_036934945.1 Oncorhynchus masou masou
CGACTTGGCGGTTTCCCTCTCTCTCCTTTAGAACCCATCTCAGGTACAGTTCCTCACCTCATGACGTGGCGGTTTCCCTCTCTCTCCTTTAGAACCCATCTCAGGTACAGTTCCTCGCCTCACGACTTGGCAGTTTCTCTCCTTCTCCTTTAGAACCCATCTCAGGTACAGTTCCTCGCTTCGTGACTTGGCTGTTTCCCTCTTTCTCCTTTAGAACCCATCTCAGGTACAGTTCCTCGCTTCGTGACATGGCGGTTTCCCTCTTTCTCCTTTAGAACCCATCTCAGGTACAGTTCCTCACCTCGTGACTTGGCGGATTCCCACTTTCTCCTTTAGAAGCCATCTCAGGTACAGTTCCTCGCTTCGTGACTTGGCGGTTTCCCTCTTTCTCCTTTAGAACCCATCTCAGGTACAGTTCCTTGCTTCGTGACGTGGCGGTTTCCCTCTCTCTCCTTTAGGACCCATCTCAGGTACAGTTCCTCACCTCACGACTTGGCGGATTCCCTCTCTCTCCTTTAGAACCCATCTCAGGTACAGTTCCTCGCCTCACGACTTGGCAGTTTCTCTCTCTTCTCCTTTAGAACCCATCTCAGGTACAGTTCCTCGCTTCGTGACTTGGCGGATTCCCTCTCTCTCCTTTAGAACCCATCTCAGGTACAGTTCCTCACTTCGTGACGTGGCGGTTTCCCTCTCTCTCCTTTAGAACCCATCTCAGGTACAGTTCCTCGCCTCGTGACTTGGCGGTTTCCCTCTTTCTCCTTTAGAACCCATCTCAGGTACAGTTCCTCGCTTCGTGACTTGGCGGTTTCCCTCTCTCTCCTTTAGAACCCATCTCAGGTACAGTTCCTCACCTCGTGACTTGGTGGTTTCCCTCTTTCTCCTTTAGAACCCATCTCAGGTACAGTTCCTCGCTTCGTGACTTGGCGGTTTCCCTCTTTCTCCTTTAGAACCCATCTCAGGTACAGTTCCTCGCTTCGTGACGTGGCGGTTTCCCTCTCTCTCCTTTAGAACCCATCTCAGGTACAGTTCCTGCGCCGTGACGTGGCGGTTTCCCTCTCTCTCCCTTTAGAACCCATCTCAGGTACAGTTCCTCACCTCACGAGCTGTGCAGGTTTCCTCTCTCTCCTTTAGAACCCATCTCAGGTACAGTTCCTCACCTCACGACTTGGGCGGATTCCCTCTCTCTCCTTTAGAACCCATCTCAGGTACAGTTCCTCGCCTCACGACTTGGCAGTTTCTCTCCTTCTCCTTTAGAACCCATCTCAGGTACAGTTCCTCGCTTAGTGACGTGGCGGTTTCCCTCTTTCTCCTTTAGAACCCATCTCAGGTACAGTTCCTCACCTCGTGACTTGGCGGATTCCCACTTTCTCCTTTAGAACCCATCTCAGGTACAGTTCTCGCTTCGTGACTGGCGGATTCCTCTCTCTCCTTTAGAACCCATCTCAGGTACAGTTCCTCGCTTTGTGACTCTCTCTCCCGTCAGGTACAGTTCCTCACCTCACGACTTGGCCCGGATTCCTCTCTCTCCTTTAGAACCCATCTCAGTTCCTCGCCTCACGACTTGGCAGTTTTCTTCTCACATCTCTAGTTCCTCGCTTCGTGACTTGGCGGTTTCCCTCTTTCTCCTTTAGAACCCATCTCAGGTACAGTTCCTCGCTTCGTGACGTGGCGGTTTCCCTCTCTCTCCTTTAGAACCCATCTCAGGTACAGTTCCTCGCTTCGTGACTTGGCGGTTCCTCTCTTTCTCCTTTAGAACCCATCTCAGGTACAGTTCCTCACCTGTTGACTTGGTGGTTTCCCTCTTTCTCCTTTAGAACCCATCTCAGGTACAGTTCCTCGCTTCGTGACTTGGCGGTTTCCCTCTTTCTCCTTTAGAACCCATCTCCAGGTACAGTTCCTCGCTTCGTGACTTGGCAGTTTCCCTCTTTCTCCTTTAGAACCCATCTCAGGTACAGTTCCTCGCTTCGTGACTTGGTGGTTTCCCTGTTTATCCTTTAGAACCCATCTCAGGTACAGTTCCTCGCCTCGTGACGTGGCAGTTTCTCTCTTTCTCCTTTAGAACCCATCTCAGGTACAGTTCTCGCTTCGTGACTTGGTGGTTTCCCTCTTTCTCCTTTAGAACCCATCTCAGGTACAGTTCCTCGCCTCACGACTTGGCAGTTTCCCTCTTTCTCCTTTAGAACCCATCTCAGGTACAGTTCCTTCGTTACTTGGCGGTTTCTCTCTTTCTCCTTTAGAACCCATCTCAGGTACAGTTCCTCGCTTCGTGACTTGGCAGTTTCTCTCTTTCTCTTTAGAACCCATCTCAGGTACAGTTCGTGACATGGCGGTTTTCCCTCTTTCTCCTTTAGAACCCATCTGACAGTTCCTAGTCGTGACATGGCGGTTTCCTCTTTCTCCTTTAGAACCCATCTCAGGTACAGTTCCTCACCTTGTGACTTGGCGGTTTCCTTTTTCTCCTTTAGAACCCATCTCAGGTACAGTTCCTCGCTTCGTGACTTGGCGGTTTCCCTCACTCTCCTTTAGAACCCATCTCAGGTACAGTTCCTTGCTTCGTGACTTGGTGGTTTCCCTCTTTCTCCTTTAGGACCCATCTCAGGTACAGTTCCTCGCTTCGTGACTTGGCGGTTTCCCTCTTTCTCCACAGAACCCATCTCAGGTACAGTTCCTACGCTTCACGACGTGGCAGTTTCTCTCCTTCTCCTTTAGAACCCATCTCAGGTACAGTTCCTCGCTTCGTGACTTGGCGGATTCCCTCTCTCTCCTTTAGAACCCATCTCAGGTACAGTTCCTCACCTCACGACTTGGCGGTTTCCCTCTCTCTCCTTTAGAACCCATCTCAGGTACAGTTCCTCACCTCGTGACTTGCGGTTTCCCTCTTTCTCCTTTAGAACCCATCTCAGGTACAGTTCCTCGCTTCGTGGCGTAGGCGGTTTCCTCTTCTCCTTTAGAACCCATCTCAGGTACAGTTCCTCGCTTCGTGACTTGGCGGTTTCCCTCTCTCCTTTAGAACCCATCTCAGGTACAGTTCCTCACCTCGTGACTTGGTGGTTTTCCCTCTTTCTCCTTTAGAACCCATCTCAGGTACAGTTCCTCGCTTCGTGACTTGGCGGTTTCCCTCTTTCTCCTTTAGAACCCATCTCAGGTACAGTTCCTCGCTTCGTGACGTGGCGGTTTCCTCTCTCTCCTTTAGAACCCATCTCAGGTACAGTTCCTCACCTCACGACTTGGCGGTTTCCCTCTCTCTCCTTTAGAACCCATCTCAGGTAAGTTCCTCCCGTGATCTCTCCTTTAGAACCCATCTCAGGTACAGTTCCTCACCTCACGACTTGGCGGTTTCCCTCCTTCTCCTTTAGAACCCATCTCAGGTACAGTTCCTCGCTTCGTGAACCCATCTCAGGTACAGTTCCTCGCCTCACGACTTGGCAGTTTCTCTCCTTCTCCTTTAGAACCCATCTCAGGTACAGTTCCTCGCTTCGTGACGTGGCGGTTTCCCTCTTTCTCCTTTAGAACCCATCTCAGGTACAGTTCCTCACCTCGTGACTTGGCGGATTCCCACTTTCTCCTTTAGAACCCATCTCAGGTACAGTTCCTCGCTTCGTGACTTGGCGGTTTCCCTCTTTCTCCTTTAGAACCCATCTCAGGTACAGTTCCTCCTTCGTGATGTGGCGGTTTCCCTCTCTCTCCTTTAGAACCCATCTCAGGTACAGTTCCTCACCTCACGACTTGCGGATTCCCTCTCTCTCCTTTAGAACCCATCTCAGGTACAGTTCCTCGCCTCACGACTTGGCAGTTTCTCTCCTTCTCCTTTAGACCCATCTCAGGTACAGTTCCTCGCTTCGTGACTTGGCGGATTCCCTCTCTCTCCTTTAGAACCCATCTCAGGTACAGTTCCTCGCTTCGTGACTACGGTTCCCTCTTTCTCCTTTAGAACCCATCTCAGGTACAGTTCCTCACCCTACAACTTGGCGAAGTTTCCCTCTTTCTCCTTTAGAACCCATCTCAGGTACAGTTCTCGCTCAGGACGTGGCGTTTCCCTCTCTCCTTTAGAACCCATCTCAGGTACAGTTCCTCGCCGTGATCATGTTTCCCTCTCCTTTAGAACCCATCTCAGGTACAGTTCCTCACCTGTGACTGGTGGCTTCCTCTTTCTCCTTTAGAACCCATCTCAGGTACAGTTCCTCGCCGTGACTTGGTGGTTTCCTGCTTATCCTTTAGAACCTGGTCTTCAGGTACAGTTCTGCCAAGACGTGGCAGTTTCTCTCCTTCTCCTTTAGAACCCATCTCAGGTACAGTTCCTCGCTTCGTGACTTGGCGGTTTCCCTCTCTCTCCTTTAGAACCCATCTCAGGTACAGTTCCTCGCCTCACGACTTGGCAGTTTCCCTCTTTCTCCTTTAGAACCCATCTCAGGTACAGTTCCTCGCTTCGTGACTTGGCGGTTTCCCTCTTTCTCCTTTAGAACCCATCTCAGGTACAGTTCCTCGCTTCGTGACGTGGCAGTTTCCCTCTCTCTCCTTTAGAACCCATCTCAGGTACAGTTCCTCGCCTCACGACTTGGCGGTTTCTCTCCTTCTCCTTTAGAACCCATCTCAGGTACAGTTCCTCGCTTCGTGACTTGGCGGTTTCCCTCTTTCTCCTTTAGAACCCATCTCAGGTACAGTTCCTCGCTTCGTGACTTGGCTGTTTCCCTCTTTCTCCTTTAGAACCCATCTCAGGTACAGTTCCTCGCTTCGTGACGTGGCGGTTTCCCTCTTTCTCCTTTAGAACCCATCTCAGGTACAGTTCCTCACCTCGTGACTTGGCGGATTCCCACTTTCTCCTTTAGAACCCATCTCAGGTACAGTTCCTCGCTTCGTGACTTGGCGGTTTCCCTCTTTCTCCTTTAGAACCCATCTCAGGTACAGTTCCTTGCTTCGTGACGTGGCGGTTTCCCTCTCTCTCCTTTAGGACCCATCTCAGGTACAGTTCCTCACCTCACGACTTGGCGGATTCCCTCTTCTCCTTTAGAACCCATCTCAGGTACAGTTCCTCGCCTCACGACTTGGCAGTTTCTCTCCTTCTCCTTTAGAACCCATCTCAGGTACAGTTCCTCGCTTCGTGACTTGGCGGATTCCTCTCTCTCCTTTAGAACCCATCTCAGGTACAGTTCCTCGCTTCGTGACGTGGCGGTTTCCCTCTCTCTCCTTTAGAACCCATCTCAGGTACAGTTCCTCACCTCGTGACTTGGCGGTTTCCCTCTTTCTCCTTTAGAACCCATCTCAGGTACAGTTCCTCGCTTCGTGACGTGGCGGTTTCCCTCTCTCTCCTTTAGAACCCATCTCAGGTACAGTTCCTCGCTTCGTGACTTGGCGGTTTCCTCTCTCTCCTTTAGAACCCATCTCAGGTACAGTTCCTCACCTCGTGACTTGGTGGTTTCCCTCTTTCTCCTTTAGAACCCATCTCAGGTACAGTTCCTCGCTTCGTGACTTGGCGGTTTCCCTCTTTCTCCTTTAGAACCCATCTCAGGTACAGTTCCTCGCTTCGTGACGTGGCAGTTTCTCTCCTTCTCCTTTAGAACCCATCTCAGGTACAGTTCCTCGCTTCATGACTTGGCGGTTTCCCTCTCTCTCCTTTAGAACCCATCTCAGGTACAGTTCCTCACCTCACGACTTGGCGGTTTCCCTCTTTCTCCTTTAGAACCCATCTCAGGTACAGTTCCTCACCTCGTGACTTGGCGGTTTCCCTCTCTTCTCCTTTAGAACCCATCTCAGGTACAGTTCCTCGCCTCGTGACTTGGCGGTTTCCCTCTCTCTCCTTTAGAACCCATCTCAGGTACAGTTCCTCGCCTCTCGTGACTTGGCAGTTTCTCTCCTTCTCCTTTAGAACCCATCTCAGGTACAGTTCCTCGCTTCGTGACTTGGCGGTTTCCCTCTTTCTCCTTTAGAACCCATCTCAGGTACAGTTCCTCGCTTCGTGACTTGGCGGTTTCCCTCTCTCTCCTTTAGAACCCATCTCAGGTACAGTTCCTCGCTTCGTGACTTGGCGGATTCCCTCTCTCTCCTTTAGAACCCATCTCAGGTACAGTTCCTCACCTCACGACTTGGCGGTTTCCCTCTTTCTCCTTTAGAACCCATCTCAGGTACAGTTCCTCGCCTCGTGACTTGGCGGTTTCCCTCTCTCTCCTTTAGAACCCATCTCAGGTACAGTTCCTCGCCTCACGACTTGGCAGTTTCCCTCCTTCTCCTTTAGAACCCATCTCAGGTACAGTTCCTCACCTCGTGACTTGGCGGTTTCCCTCTCTCTCCTTTAGAACCCATCTCAGGTACAGTTCCTCGCCTCACGACTTGGCAGTTTCCTCTCCTTCTCCTTTAGAACCCATCTCAGGTACAGTTCCTCACTTCGTGACTTGGCGGTTTCCCTCTTTCTCCTTTAGAACCCATCTCAGGTACAGTTCCTCGCTTCGTGACTTGGCGGTTTCCCTCTTTCTCCTTTAGAACCCATCTCAGGTACAGTTCCTCGCTTCGTGACTTGGCGGTTTCCCTCTCTCTCCTTTAGAACCCATCTCAGGTACAGTTCCTCACCTCGTGACTTGGCGGATTCCCTCTCTCTCCTTTAGAACCCATCTCAGGTACAGTTCCTCGCTCTCGCGACTTGGCGGTTTCCCTCTTTCTCCTTTAGAACCCATCTCAGGTACAGTTCCTCAGCTCACGTGATGTGGCAGTTTCTCTCCTTCTCCTTTAGAACCCATCTCAGGTACAGTTCCTCGCCTCGTGACTTGGCGGTTTCCCTCTCTCTCCTTTAGAACCCATCTCAGGTACAGTTCCTCACCTCACGACTTGGCGGTTTCCCTCTCTCCTTTAGAACCCATCTCAGGTACAGTTCC
>NW_027001963.1:0-6862 GCF_036934945.1 Oncorhynchus masou masou
GAAATGGAAGACTTACAAGACCACTAGCGTAATCTCCCTCGATCTGGGGCTCACGCAAGATCTCACCCCGTGGGGTCAAGGCCAATCATAGGCTTGAGTGAGCAAAAATCCCAGAACGCCGCAGAGGACCTGGTAGATGACCTGCAGAGAGCTGGGACCAAGTAACAAGCCTACCATCAGTAACACACTACGCTGCATAGGGGACTCCAGAATCCTGCAGTGCCAGACGATATCCCCTGCCCAGCCAGTACATGTCCAGGCCCGTCTACAGGTTTCTGAGAGCATTTGGATGATCCAGAAGATTGGAGAATGTCATGGTCAGATGAAACCAAAATAGAACTTTTGGTAAAAACTCAACTCGTCGTGTTTGGAGGACAAAGAATGCTGAGTTGCATCAAGAACACCATACCTACTGTGAAGCATGGGGGTGGAAACATCATGCTTTGGGGCTGTTTTTCTGCAAAGGGACCAGGACTGACTGATCCGTGTAAAAGGAAAGAATGAATGGGGCCATGTATCGTGAGATGTTGAGTGAAAACCTCCTTCCATCAGCAAGGGCATTGAAGAGATGAAACGTGGCTGGGTCTTTCAGCATGACAATGATCCCAAACACACCACTGGGCATGAAGGAGTGGCCCATCAGAAGCATTTCAAGATCCTGGAGTGGCCTAGCCAGTCTCTAGATCTCAAATCTTTGGAGGAGTTGAAAGTCTGTGTTGCCCAGCAACAGCCCCAAAACATCACTGCTCTAGAGGAGATCTGCATGGAGGAATGGGCCAAAATACCAGCAACAGTGTGTGAAAACACCCCATGATGACTGACAGAAAACGTTTGACCTCTGAAAATTGCCAACAAAGGGTATATAACAAAGTATTGAGATAAACTTTTGTTATTGACCAAATACTTATTTCCCATAATTTAAATAAATTCTTAATAAATCCTACACAATGTGATTTTCTGGATTTTTTTCTCGTTTGTCATTTTTGTCTGTCATAGTTGAAGTGTACCTATGATGAAAATAACAGGCCTCTCTCCATCTTTTCCAAGAAGTAGGAAAACTTGCACAATTGTGTGGCTGACTCAGCACTTCCTGGCAACCATTGTTGGATTTCTGTAATGCTTACTGAGACTATTTCATGTAACAAAGCCTTGTTCAGAGACTAGTTCGTAGAAGTAAAGTTGTAGACATTACCACTGGCCCTCCCCTGGCCTCCGACTGCCATGGCCTCCCCTGGCCCTCCAGTTACCATATCCTCCCCTACCCCCATGCCTCTGGGGCCTCTGTATCCCCCTTCGGGAAAGACAGTAAGGAGACATATCACATATTGATACACTGCAAATAACACATTGAACAGAAGACTTGAGATCAAGCACAAGCTGAATCAAACAGAGAATACTTACCCACTGAGAATACACAAAACATTAAGAACACCTGACACAGCCTTTACCTGGATTCACCTGGTCAGTTTATGTGATGTCACTTGTTAACCTGTTGAAACTCTAGGGGCGCAATTTCATTTTTGGATGAAAAACGTTCCCGTTTTAAACAAGATATTTTGTCACAAAAAGATGCTCGACTATGCATATAATTGATAGCTTTCGAAAGAAAACACTCTGACGTGTCCAGAACTGCAAAGATATTTTCTGTGCGTGCCCTAGAACGTGAGCTTCAGGCAAAACCAAGATGAGACGGCATCCAGGAAATGAGCAGGATTTTTGAGGCTCTGTTTTCCATTGTCTCCTTATATGGCTGTGAATGCGAGAGGAGTAAGTCTGCCCTTTCTGTCGTTTCCCCAAGGTGTCTGCAGCATTGTGACGTATTTGTAGGCATATCATTGGAAGATTGACCATAAGAGACCACATTTACCAGGTGTCCGCCCGGTGTCCTGCGCCGAAATTGGTGCGCAAAAGTCAGCTGCAAGTATTTTTCCACAGAATTCAGAGGAGAATGCAGGCTTCCACTGAACGATATATCAATGAAGAGATATGTGAAAAAACACCTTGAGGATTGATTCCAAACAACGTTTGCCATGTTTCGGTCGATATTATGGAGTTAATTCGGAAAAAGTTTGACGTTGTAGGTGACTGAATTTTCGGTTCGTTTCGGTAGCCAAATGTGATGTACAAAACGGAGCGATTTCTCCTACACACAGACGCTTTCAGGAAAAACTGCGCATTTGGTATGTAACTGAGAGTCTCCTCATTGAAAACATCCGAAGCTCTTCAAAGGTAAATGATTTTATTTATTTGGTTATCTGGTTTTTGTGAAAATGTTGCGTGCTAAATGCTACTCAAAATGCTAAGCTAGCTTAGCATACTCTTACACAAATTAGTCAATTGCTATGGTTCAAAAGCATATTTTGAAAATCTGAGATGACAGTGTTGTTAAGAAAAGGCTAAGTTTGAGAGCAGGCACATTATTTTCATTTTATTTGCGATTTTCAGAAATCGTTAACGTTGCGTTATGCTAATGAGCCTGAGGCTTTAGTCACGATCCCGGATCCGGGATGGGGAGTTTCAACAGGTTAAAGTGACTTCAATCAGTGTAGATGAAGGGGCCTCAGGTTAAATAATGATTTTTAAGCCTTGAGACATGGATTGTGTATGTGTGCCTTTCAGAGGGTGAATGGGCAAGACAAAAGATTGAAGTGCCTTTGAACATTTGAACAAGGTATGGTAGTAGGTGCCAGGCACACCGATTTGTGTCAAGAACTGCAACGCTGCTGGGTTTTTCACGCTCAACAGTTTCCACCCAAAGGACATCCAGCCACCTTGACAAAACTGTAGGAAACATTGGAGTCAACATGAGCCAGCATCCCTGTGGAACACTTTGACAACCTTGTAGAGTCCATGTCCGTGGGAATTGAGGCTGTTCTTAGGGTGGGGGGTTCCTAATGTTTGGTACAGTAGACTCAGTGTACGTGGTTTAGCTCTATCTTTGAGAAACTCACCTCCTCCAAGCTGCTGAGCCCCCCTTGGATAATGACCACCTGTGATTCATTAGAAAGACAGGTCATGATGGTTCATAATATAATATATTCAATTATGAATGATGATTGGCAGCAATAAAAATATAAACATGGCAATCAATCAATATTACCCCCAGCTCCTCCGGTTTTGGCGGGCTTGGCTCCGTAGCCTCCCTGTATCCCAAGAGCACCAGCCCCTGGAAGACCACAAGACACCACAGGGAGATGTGAGACGTCAGTGATCAGTGATGCACCATAGTGGAGCATGTTTCTCTATGGTGGGAAAAAAATCTAAACGTTGTATCATATGAGTCTATATTAAATCATTAATAAGGAGGATGAGCATTGCAAGACAGAATCTAAGTCCGATTTCTCATTGACGATTGCACCACTTTCAGTTTTTAATTCTAAATGCCAGACAACTTAATCTGAGGCTATATTTAGTTGAGCAAATTAGTTTAGACTATGCTCAAGACGGGTCAATTGAGTGCAGTCCTGAGATAAGACAGAATCTGTTCGGGGCTGATTGTTGGTGGAAGTTCCACTGACCTCCAGCTTTTACACCTCTCATCCCTGCACCCAGAGAGAGAGAGAGAAAGAGGAGAGAGGAGAGAGAGAGAGAGAGAGAGAGGAGAGAGGAGGGAGGAGAGAGAAGAGAGAGGAGAGAGGGAGAGAGGAGAGA
The DNA here is from genome assembly GCF_036934945.1 of Oncorhynchus masou masou. Lineage (NCBI taxonomy): Eukaryota > Metazoa > Chordata > Actinopteri > Salmoniformes > Salmonidae > Oncorhynchus > Oncorhynchus masou. Next base: position 3,652 of record NW_027001963.1, read on the forward strand.
GAGAGAGAGAGAGAGAGAGATGTGGGGGTGGGGGGAGACAGACAGACATACAGAGACTGATAATTGCACTTACCCCTGGGTATCATTTTCCCCATACCGCCACTTTGAGGTTTCACTCCTAATAGAGATTAAAAAAGAATTGCAAATCACTCTATGAAGTATACTATGCTGCTATGCTGTGGTTTGGAGAGAAATGAAGGCCTTCATCGTTTCCTATTGGCCAGTGCCAGTGTTACACCATCCAAAACGTAAGCATTTGAAACACTACAGCTGATTAAATATTAAGTGATGTCATCGGATGATGAGAAGTGAACATCTCACTCCCATCCCATGCAAACTCAGCTCCAACTGGGCAGCTTGAGGGAAGAGAAACAGACATTCCCATTGATGGAGTGGAGAGACAGACAAAAAGGAGGGACTGTGTGCAGGTTGTAAAGGCTTCTTTCACAACAGGTTGTCAAATTTGGACCGCTGCTGCCACCTCACCTTCCCATGCTTTGATTCAAAGCAATCAGACGAGATGAAACTACAGAGGCTTAGCGGGGTCACCAGACTTGGAGCAGGTCTGTTTCACTGAGATCCAGGCAGCAAGGACCACGTAGGCCCGTTTTTTTCCCCTGATCTGACACGGACATTGGAAATTTGACACATAAATGTCAGTTGGGCGGTTTTGCAGAGATATATCAGCATGATACCCAAGTTGATTCCTGATAGTTTAACAACATGTCTACAGCTATCTGTCACTCAGCTGTACAGGTGTAGGATCTTAATTGGATCCCCATGTTGCAGGAGAAATGTCCTGCAATGCATGAAATGTGAAACTTGTAGTGTATTTGAGGTTTGTAACTTTCACTTTGAAATTTCAGACTTGACTTTCCCAGGAAAATATCAATTAATTATAATCCACATAATAATTCACATTTCCTGTTGTTGCAGGATTATTTTCCTGCTGTAGCAAACTGGCTCAAATAAAGATCCTACATCTCTATGTTGACAGGCCTTCCAAACCTCTCAGATAAAGTCACCAGAAACATGAAATGCATGTTGTCAGGGTTTAAAACAAAGTAGTTACTCTGAATTGTTCAAATGTTCCATACAATTTTTAATTGTTTTAATTTTATTCCCAACTATTCAATTAAAGAGAATTTGACTACATGTGTCAAAGGAATTTCACAACTAGGGAATTAATGTTATATTAAACATATCTTATAATTCAAATGTTATTTCAATTTAATTGGGACAATACAAATTGGCAAGTTTTTAGAAGGAAGTTGCAAGTTGTGCGTAATAGGTAACTAAATGTGGACCACAATGCAACACATCCAACAACAAAAATAGTTCACGTTTTATATATGAATATAATATAAATATTATACATGCATAACCATTTAAATAATCAAACTACAATTGTTAAATATTCTTATAGTTGAGAAACAAGTTGAGAAAAAAGCAAATCCATAATTTACAGAACAATACAATATCTTCGGAAACTACTATAAACTAATAAATAATTAACATTTAAACATTTAAGTCCAATTAACACTGCTGTGCACTAAGCAAGCACCCGTGAAGATTTAAGGTGGTAACAAGCAGTCCTGTGCTGACACCTACTGTACAGTGTTTCACAACACAACGTAACGTGTCTGAATGCTATTATAATCATGTTCTACAAAGACAGTCTTGAAACTACTCCAACATGAATTAAAAATACCATTTCTGATGTGCCAACTCTACAATTTAAGAAATGATGGTGGCATGTCTTAATCTCTCTTTCTATCCTTCCCAATCCTGACACAAATAGGGATCTTTCTTCTTCTCTCTCTTCTCTCACCTGTGATCTACATCCTTTAGACAACGTTCTCACTTTCTCTCATATTCTGTCATATTCCCTCACATCCCTCTTCCACATTCCTCTCATCCCTCTTCCATCAGCCATTCTATCCTCCACACAGATAGTCTTGGTTATGTCTCTTACCTCCTTGTAGTGTGTGCTGTGCCAGCCATAGGACCAGCGAGGTCTGAAGGAGCGCTTTTACCAGCATGGTGGAGGAGACCTGGTCCGGCAGAGAGAAAAACAGGCAGACAGACAGAAAGACAAGGAGAGAGAGAGAGAGAAACTGGCTGGCTGGACAGGTGCACAGCACAAGTAGACAGCTCCAGTGTTTGCCCATGCCTTAAATACAATTCTGGTTATGATACCCTCCCCCTAACCAGCCCTGCCCTCTAGCCTGCAATTGGCCGTTGCTGCACCAAAGCCCCTGCCCCATTTCCCCCTCTCCCTCTGGACAGGCAGTCAGGTCCACCTCTGCCCATCCAAAGACAGTCCACATCAGGTTGCTGATCAGCTGGATTGCTGCCAGCCAGTATATTAACATGGCAATGTGATTTGTGTGTGATGAGCGGAACAAGACAATGCTTCAAAGAGGTGATAAGTGTGAGATCACTGTTTAGATCAGGGATCAGCCGTGGACCGATGTTTTCTTGAGTAGATGGTCGGGGGGCTGGAACATAATTACAAATCATTTGTAAACTGCAAATTGACCGCAAGAAGCCCAAACAGATATAACATTGTGTCTCTCTATTATGCATGGAAATCACTTGGAGATGATTTTCTGGTGTTTTTATAGTCTTTTATGTCTAACAATAAAAAATGTAATGCATAATGTTGCTCAGAAAATTGTGTGGGGGGGCCTTCAGTTGAGGGAGCCTGGTTTAGATGGTAAGAAAGGGGCAGTAGGACAGAAAAATGGTCTAATTCACAAACCTATCAAGAGAACATTCCTGGTCATCCCTACTGCCTCTGATCTGGCAGACTCACTAAACAGAGAACATCCTTGGTCATCCCTACTGCCTCTGATCTGGAGGACACTAAACAGAGAACATTCTTGGTCATCCCTACTGCCTCTGATCTGGAGGACTCACTAAACAGAGAACATCCCTGGTCATCCCTACTGCCTCTGATCTGGCAGACTCACTAAACAGAGAACATCCCTGGTCATCCCTACTGCCTCTGATCTGGAGGACACTAAACAGAGAACATTCTTGGTCATCCCTACTGCCTCTGATTTGGAGGACTCACTAAACAGAGAACATCCCTGATCATCCCTACTGCCTCTGATCTGGCAGACTCACTAAACAGAGAACATCCCTGGTCATCCCTACTGCCTCTGATCTGGAGGACACTAAACAGAGAACATTCTTGGTCATCCCT
>NW_027001964.1:0-6859 GCF_036934945.1 Oncorhynchus masou masou
TATTTGGTCAATAACAAACGTTTATCTCAATACTTTGTTATATACCCTTTGTTGGCAATGACAGAGGTCAAACGTTTTCTGTAAGTCTTCACAAGGTTTTTACACACACTGTTACACACATACTTTAGTCATATTTTATTATCATAATTTTTTTTTTTTTTTTTACTTGTGCATAAGGCATATGTTTTGTGGGGGCCAAATGTCATAAGAAATTTGACATGCGGGATGGCTGGGCAGTGATTCTGGTACCTCTCCATCGCTCGTTTGGGTTGATTTCAGAATGTCACTTTTGGTGATGGTACCTCACTGTTAAAACATATTGCAAATGTTTTCTCACTTTTGCAAAGTCACTGAAAATTCGTGCAGGAATGCCAAATTGACTGGCCCGATGAATTCGGGATGGCTGGGCAGTGATTCTGGTACCTCTCCATCGCTCGTTAGGGTTGATTCCAGAATGTCCATTTGGTGATGTTTCTCACTCTTGCAAAGTCACTGTGCATTTGCAATATGGTTAACTGGGCATTCACCATCACCAATTTGTCATGCTATAAAAATCATGCAGGAATGCCAAATTGACTGGCCCAATGAACTTGGGATGGCTGGGCAGTGATTCTGGTACCTCTCCATCGCTCGTTTGGGTTGATTTCAGAATGTCACTTTTGGTGATGGTACCTCACCGCTTAAACATATTGCAAATGGACAAGAGTCACCTGCAAGTCACCATCCATCAGTTAATTTGATATCATTCTGACACCAAACTGATACAAACTGACACCAAACCCACTTTTCCCAACTCGTTTAGGAGCCAAGTATCGCATACTTCAGAGCTGGCCCAAAATTCACAACGCCTTCGGTTCAAACCATAAAAAAAACATAAAACACATAGTTACTTTCTAGCTGCGGGGCCAGTTCGGACATTATGTGTAGTCCTATGTGAGGCGACCCCGAATCCCGAGTTTCGGCTCGATAGGTCATTTGGTGTCCGAGTAAAACACTAATTGGTGCTGAAAAACCACTTTTTTCCATGCCTTGCTATGGGGTCCTTGAATGAGCTATCGGACAGAAACATTGGGGTCCGTGTCTATGGGCCGATCCGGTTTCAATGCACCTAGTCTTGTGTCTCTGAGACTTTTCTAAATGTCGCCATTTTCGTAATGGTCAAAATGAATTGAAGTCATTGCAAATGTTCGAGGCTGTTTCTCGGACTGAGAACCTTCTAGAGCGCCGTAACTCACCACGCACTATCGACCTGAGGTCTAGAACAGGTTTCTAAAGTTTCGGAACTCTAGGTCTGACGGTTCTTTTTTAGCTCGAACAAAGCTAACTATTGGAGGCACTGTCAGTCTCTACACACCCCAATACGTCCCTCCATCCAAGTTGTGTATCTGTGTGATTTAGTTTTCCTTTGAATTTTTATGGGAAAAATGACTGATTTACAGTTCATGGGGGTTGCTTAATCACACATATGAAGTTTTGGACAGATCTGTGCCCCTGAGACACCAATTATGGCACTTCCGGTTGACACAGGAAGCTATAGGTCAACACATATCCTCATTGGAGCTATGCTTTTACAGAATCTAGGTTTTAAGTATTTACGTTAAGAATTGACAGATTTACACAGGGTTCAATGCACTATGTCCATCAAATTGCAGGCAGTGTATGGATATACACTTTTAGGAGTGTTTTAAGCACTTCCGGTTGGCCCAGGAAGCCTAGAATCGACACAGGTAGACCTTATAGTGGCCTGATGGACTGGTACCGAGAAGACAGGTTCATACAGAATTCATAACCCATATAGACTCCAGGTTGTATTTAGGGGAGCAGGCAATGTATTCCTATGGGGAGAGAAGTCAATGCAAACTGTTTTGATGTAAACACCTTCTTTTACCTGTGAAGGGTTAATGTCACACGGTCAAGGTTAGCTTGCACAGATCGGGAGGACCTTAGGAACAGTCCCTGTGTTTGAATTGTCCTTTTAAACCTAACAGTTCCGCCGCTGTCACCCAAAATCAAATGACGTTCTGGTGCAGGCTTCATATTGGGCCTACTTTTCTCATGGTCGCTGCGCTTAGACCGAGCGAGCTACGGTCAAGCGGGATATCTCGTTGAACTCGGCACGGCCTTGGGATTATGTTTATGCCATTGCCTGCTCTCCGTGTCTTTAAACACCGCGCTTTGTCACTCCATCCTTGCTGTGTGTGTGTGTGAGAGCTTTTCTTTGACATCTGTTGGGAGAAATGAGTGGTTTTACAGTTCAGGAGGGTTGCCTAATCACATATGAAGTTTTGAAAAGATCTGACCTTTTTAACCCTTGGATACAGCAACTATGACACCATTTAAGGCACTTCCTGTTGGCACAGGAAGCTATAAATAAACTCATATCCTCATTGGGGTATGCCTTTACAGAATCCTGAGTTTTAAGTCTTTACGTTAAGAACTGAGTTATTTACGGAGGGTTTAGTGAGTGTGTGATATTTCAGAAAATCATAGAAAATCACAGAAATGTCGCAGAGCTCCGCAGCACACTTTAAAAATATTCGTATGAACACCCTACAACTTGATCTGTAACCGTTGAAAAAAAAAACCTATATTTGAACATCACAAACCTGTCATCGTAAGATTTCTCTTAAATGACGATAGATAAATGGCTGATTTTTTTATTGACCCCGGAGGCTCCTTGACTTTGACGTGAAGTGAAAAAATCATTTCTCTATTTTCATTTTGGACCTTTAATCCCAGAAATATGGCCATAACTCAAAAACCGTTGAGGCCTAGACGCCATCTTGTTCGGGGCCAACTGCCCATTATGCCAAACCTATGCTCACCAAGTTTCGGAATCAAAATATTTTCAGTTTTCGAGATATGGCCGTCGTGATTCGTGATGTTTTGTCAAATTGCAATATGATTGCTTATGCCCTCTTGTGGGATTTTCCGGCATAGCGGAAAAATTGACCAAAATTTGATTATTTTATAAAACGAAAACCGAATGTCCGACAAAGTTCATTTGATGATTTCCCGGTAGGTCTGGCCCTGCCGCTCGGCCCGACGCCGTCCCCGAATTTAAAAAATGTTTTCGGACGTCTAGTAAGGGACGGTACATTTGCAATATGGACTTTCTCACTAACCATACGGTAATTGTCGAAAAGTTCCCTTAAGGTATGTGAGTGCAAATAAGGCAATAAATAGGCCATGGTGGATTACAATATGGCAATTAAACACTGGAATGGTAGATGTGCAAAAGATGGATGTGCAAGTAGAGATACTGGGGTGCAAGAGGAGCAAAATAAATAAATAAATACAGTATGGGAATGAGGTAGATAGATGGGCTGTATACAGATGAGCTATGAACAGGTGCAGTGATCTGTGAGCTGCTCTGACAGCTGGTTCTTAAAGCTAGTGAGGGAGAGTTTTACGAGGGTATGATGGGAATCTCCAGCTTCAGTGATTTTTGCAGTTTGTTCCAGTCAGTGGCAGCAGAGAACTGGAAGGAAAGGTGACCAAAGTAGGAATTGGCTTTGGGGGTGACCAGTGAGATGTACCTGCTGGAGCGTGTGCTACAAGTGGGTGCTGCTATGGTGACCAGCGAGCAGAGATAGGGGCGGGGCTTTACCTAGCAGAGACTTGTAGATAACCTGTAGCCAGTGGGTTTGGCGACGAGTATGAAGCAAAGGCCAGCCAACGAGAGCGTACAGGTCACAGTGGTGGGTAGTATATGGGGCTTTGGTGACAAAATGGATGGCACTGTGATAGACTACATCCAGTTTGCTGAGTAGAGTGTTGGAGGCTATTTTATAGATGACATCGCCGAAGTCAAGGATAGGTAGGATGGTCAGTTTTACGAGGGTATGTTTGGCAGCATGAGTGAAGGAACCTTTGTTGCGAAATAGGAAGCCTATTCTAGATTTAGTATTTGATTGGAGATGCTTAATGTGAGTCTGGAAGGAGAGTTTACAGTCTAGCCAGACACCTAGGTATTTTTAGTTATCCACGTATTCGAAGTCAGAACCGTCCAGAGTAGTGATGCTGGATGGGTGGGCAGGTGCGGGCAATGATCGGTTAAATAGCATGCATTTAGTTTTATTTGCGTTTAAGAGCAGTTGGAGGCCACGGAAGGAGAGTTGTATGGCATTGAAGCTCGTCTGGAGGTTAGTTAACCTCTAGCGTCGAGCAATCCCGTATCCGGGAGCGTAATCATAGCCTCAAGCTCATTAGCATAACGCAACGTTAACTATTCATGAAAATCCCAAATGAAATGAAATTTCCTGTATGAAATTTCATCTTGGTTTCACCTGTAGCATTAGTTCTGTGGCACTCACAGACAATATCTTTGCAGTTTTGGAAATGTCAGAGTGTTTTCTTTCCAAAGCTGTCAATTATATGCATAGTCGAGCATCTTTTCGTGACAAAATATCTTGTTTAAAACGGGAACATTTTTTTATCCAAAAATTAAAAGAGCGCCCCTATATCGAAGAAGTTAACACAGTGTCCAAAGAAGGGCCAGAAGTATACAGAATGGTGTCGTCTGCGTAGAGGTGGATTAGAGAATCACCAACAGCAAGAGCGACATCATTGATGTATACATAGAAGAGAGTCGGCCCGAGAATTGAACCCTGTGGCACCCCCATAGAGACTGCCAGAGGTCGGACAACAGGCCCTCCGATTTGACACACTGAGCTCTATCAGAGAAGTAGTTGGTGAACCAGGTGAGGCAATCATTTGAGAAACCAAGGTTGTTGAGTCTGCCAATAAGAATGTGGTGATTGACAGAGTCGAAAGCCTTGGCCAGGTCGATGAATACAGTTGCACAGTAATGTCTCTTATCGATGGCGGTTATGATATCGTTAAGGACCTTGAGCGTGGCTGAGGTGCACCCATGACCAGCTCGGAAACCAGATTGCATAGCGGAGAAGGTAAGATGTGATTCAAAGTGGTCAGTAATCTGTTTGTTAACTTGGCTTTCGAAGACCTTCGAGATGCAGGGTAGGATAGATATAGGTCTGTAGCAGTTTGGGTGTAGAGTGTCTCCCCCTTTGAAGAGGGGGATGACCGCGGCAGCTTTCCAATCTTTGGGAATCTCAGACGATACGAAAGAGAGGTTGAACAGGCTAGTGATAGGGGTTGCAACAATTTCGGCAGATAATATAAGAAAGAGAGGGTCCAGATTTGTAGGGGTCCAGATTTTGCAGCTCTTTCAGAACATCAGCTATCTGGATTTGGGTGAAGGAGAAATGGTGGAGGCTTGGGCGGGTTGCTGTGCAGGATGCCGGGCAGTTGACCGGGGTAGGGGTAACCAGGTTGAAAGCATGGCCAGGTGTGCCAAGCTTGTAGCGTCATACCCAAGAAGACTCAAGGCTGTAATCGCTGCCAAAGGTGCTTCAACAAAGTTTTTATTTATTTTTTATTTAACCTTTATTTAACCAGGTAGGCAAGTTGAGAACAAGTTCTCATTTACAATTGCGACCTGGCCAGGATAAAGCAAAGCAGTTCGACACATACAACGACACAGAGTTACACATGGAGTAAAACAAACATACAGTCAATAATACAGTATAAACAAGTCTATATACGATGTGAGCAAATGAGGTGAGATAAGGGAGGTAAAGGCAAAAAAAGGCCATGGTGGCAAAGTAAATACAATATAGCAAGTAAAACACTGGAATGGTAGATTTGCAATGGAAGAATGTGCAAAGTAGAAATAAAAATAATGGGGTTCAAAGGAGCAAAATAAATAAATTAATTAAATATAGTAGGGAAAGAGGTAGTTGTTTTGGCTAAAATATAGGTGGGCTATGTACAGGTGCAGTAATCTGTGAGCTGCTCTGACAGTTGGTGCTTAAAGCTAGTGAGGGAGATAAGTGTTTCAGTTTCAGTGCTTTTTGTAGTTCGTTCCAGTCATTGGCAGCAGAGAACTGGAAGGAGCGGCTGCCAAAGAAAGAATTGGTTTTGGGGTGACTAGAGAGATATACCTGCTGGAGCGTGTGCTACAGGTGGGAGATGCTATGGTGACTAGCGAGCTGAGATAAGGGGGGACTTTACCTAGCAGGGTCTTGTAGATGACATGGAGCCAGTGGGTTTGGCGACGAGTATGAAGCTAGGGCCAGCCAACGAGAGCGTACAGGTCGCAATGGTGGGTAGTATATGGGGCTTTGGTGACAAAACGGATTGCACTGTGATAGACTGCATCCAATTTGTTGAGTAGGGTATTGGAGGCTATTTTGTAAATGACATCGCCAAAGTCGAGGATTGGTAGGATGGTCAGTTTTACAAGGGTATGTTTGGCAGCATGAGTGAAGGATGCTTTGTTGCGAAATAGGAAGCCAATTCTAGATTTAACTTTGGATTGGAGATATTTGATATGGGTCTGGAAGGAGAGTTTACAGTCTAACCAGACACCTAAGTATTTAGTTGTCATCACATATTCTAAGTCAGAGCAGTCCAGAGTAGTGATGTTGGACAGGCGGGCAGGTGCGGGTAGCGATTGGTTGAAGAGCATGCATTTAGTTTTACTTGTATTTAAGAGCAATTGGATGCCACGGAAGGAGAGTTGTATGGCATTGAAGCTTGCCTGGAGGGTTGTTAACACAGTGTCCAAAGAAGGGCCTTAAGTATACAGAATGGTGTCGTCTGCGTAGAGGTGGATCAGAGACTCACCAGCAGCAAGAGCAACCTCATTGATGTATACAGAGAAGAGAGTCGGTCCAAGAATTGAACCCTGTGGCATCCCCATAGAGACTGCCAGAGGTCCGGACAGCAGACCCTCCGATTTGACACACTGAACTCTATCAGAGAAGTAGTTGGTGAACCAGGCGAGGCAATCATTTGAGAAACCAAGGCTGTCGAGTCTGCCGATGAGGATGTG
>NW_027001965.1:0-5000 GCF_036934945.1 Oncorhynchus masou masou
GGGGTACCATCATCCTTAAAAATGGGGGTAAAGGAAATTGGTATTAAATAATTAACTCACCCGTGCTATTGTGGTAATGTCAGCCTGCTTATATAAGGATGTGATTATGGTATTTTATGAAGTGTCTTCTTGAGGAGGAAAAAGCTTCAAGGTTAAATGTGTGAGGCCAAGCTTTTGGAGGGTGAGGCGGAGCGAGTGGTGGGGGGTTGATTAATTTCACGTCCCATAATGTGATTTGCGATATCTCCTCCTCTCCTGCCCTTGGTAGTGGGAGATGTGACGATGGGAAGGAGGGCTGTGTTATTAACGATGCTCTGCATTGTAAAGTGTTGACAGAAATACTAAACCGGAATTAAAGAGGCGAGAGATGAGAGAAGGGTGTGGATGATTACAAATTCACCAGCATTCCCAGATTGATGTCTCGTGACTGAATACAACATTCACAGGTTAAACCACCGGTGTGTAGATGTGAAAAATTAGTGTAGAGACATCGCACACACCCACACGTGAGGAGCAGGGTGGGGGTGGGGGGTGGTGGTGGGTGGGGAGGGGTGGGGTTGTTCCAGGAAGACATCAGAGGGCATCATTAATTTCAGAGCATCCTATAAGACCAGTGTGTGTGTGTGTGTGTGTGTGTGTGTGTGTGTGTGTGTGTGTGTGTGTGTATTGTGTGTGTGTGTGTGTGTGTGTGTGTGTGTGTGTGTGTGTGTGTGTGTGTGTGTGTGTGTGTGTGTGTGTGTGTGTGTGTGTGAGAGAAGCTTGTTCATTGACTACAGCTCAGGCGCTCAACACCATAGTGGCCAAGAAGCTCATCATAACGACCCTGGGACTAAACACCACCCTCTGCAACTGGATCCTGGACTTCCTGACGGGCCGCCCCCAGGTGGTGGCGTAGGCAACAACACGTCTGCCACACTGATCCTCAACACTGGGGCCCCTCCAGGGTGTGTGCTTAGTCCACCCCTGCATTCCCTGTTCACCCATGACTGCACGGCCAGGCACGCTCCAACACCATCATTAAGTTTGCTGACGACACAACAGTGGTAGGCCTGATTACCGACAACGATGAGACGGCCTATAGGGAGGAGGTCAGAGAACTGGCAGTGTGGTGCGCAAGACAAAAGGAGGTCAACAACCTCTCCCTCAACGTGAGCAAGACCGAGGAGGTGATCGTGGACTAAAGGAAAAGGAGGGCGAACAGGACCCCATTAACACCGACAGGGCTGTAGTGGAGCGGGTCGAGTTTCAAGTTCCACATCAACAAACGAACTATCCTGGTCCAAACACACCAAGACAGTCGTGAAGAGGGCACGACAACACATTTCCCCCCTCTGGAGACTGAAAAGATTTGTCATGGTGTCCCCAGATTCTCAAAAGGTTCTACAGCTTCTACCATCGAGAGCATCCTGACCGGTTGCATCGCCGCCTGGTACGGCAACTGCTCGGCCTCCGACCGCAAGGCACTACAGAGGGTAGTGCGAACGCCCAGTATCAAGCTTCCTGCCATCCAGGACCTCTATACCAGGCAGTGTCAGAGGAAAGCCCATAAAATTGACAGAGACACCAGTCACCCAAGTCATGCACGGCAAGCGGTACCCAGTGCCAAAGGCTAGGTCAGGAGGCTTCTCAACAGCTTCTACCCTCAAGCCATAAGACTCTGAACATCTAGTCAAAGGGCTACCCAGACTGTGCATTGCCCCCCTCTCTTTTACACCACTGCTACTCTGTTGTTATCATCTATGCATAGTCACTTTAAGAAGTTTACATTCACCTACAGCCAAATACATTTAACTCCGTTTTCACAATTCCTGACATTTAATCCCAGTAAAAATTCCCTGTTTTAGGTCAGTTAGGATCACAACTTTATTTTAAGAATTGCTAGCTTCTAGTACTGTTAGGGGTAACTGGCTAGCTACTAGTACTGTTAGCTAGCCAGATAGCCACAAATAATAGTTAGCTAGCTAGCTACACACAAAGAATTTGGCATCTACCTTGCATAACGGTAGTTTTAGGTCATATAGTGTACATGTACTGTATCTAGCTGATAGTCCTGAAGTAAAACGTTTGCTTTGAGTCCATCTGGTTTGGTCACTATTGTTGTCATTGTTCTGGCTTGAAGAAGGGTCAGTGAACGTCCTCGGAGATGATAGTCCATAGTAAGTCAATAGGGATAACTTGCTAGCTAGCCTTGAAGAATTGAGAAAGCTAACCACGAAAAATGTACATCAACCTTGCGTAACATTAGTTTTAGGTCATTTGTACCGTTTAACTAGCTGGCTAGCTAGATTATTACCATTCACGTATCTCGCTGATAGTTATTAAGTAAAACGTTTACTCTGTATATATATATTGTTTGGTCTCTATTGTTGTCATTGTCCTGGCTGGAAGAAGGTTCGGTGGGGGGAGGTGCAGCGTGAGGTAATACAGTTGGGGGAGTGATGCTCAGCGTGAGGTAATACAGTAGTGGGAGTGCTGAGGTAATACAGTAGGGGGAGTGCTGCTCAGCGTGAGGTAATACAGTAGGGGGAGTGCTGCTCAGTGTGAGGTAATACAGTAGTGGGAGTGCTGAGGTAATACAGTAGGGGGAGTGCTGCTCAGCGTGAGGTAATACAGTAGAGGGAGTGCTGCTCAGTGTGAGGTAATACAGTAGGGCGGAGTACCGAGGTAATACAGTAGGGGGTGTGATGCTTAGCGTGAGGTAATACAGTAGAGGGAGTGCTGCTCAGCGTGAGGTAATACAGTAGGGGGAGTGCAGCTCAGCGAGAGGTAATACAGTAGGGGGAGTGCTGCTCAGCGAGGTAATACAGTAGGGGAGTGCAGCTCAGCGAGAGGTAATACAGTAGGGGAGTGCTGCTCAGCGTGAGGTAATACAGTAGAGGGAGTGCTGCTCAGTGTGAGGTAATACAGTAGGGGGAGTGCTGCTCAGCGTGAGGTAATACAGTAGGGGGTGTGCTGATCAGCGTGAGGTAATAGAGTAGGGGAGTGCTGCTCAGCGTGAGGTAATACAGTAGGAGAGTGCTGTTCAGCGTGAGGTAATACAGTAGGGGAGTGCTGCTCGGCGTGAGGTAATACAGTAGGGGAGTGCTGCTCAGTGTGAGGTAATACAGTAGGGTGTGCTGCTCGGCGTGAGGTAATACAGTAGGGGAGTGCTGCTCAGCGTGAGGTAATACAGTAGGGGGAGTGCTGCTCGGCGTGAGGTAATACAGTAGGGGGAGTGCTGCTCAGTGTGAGGTAATACAGTAGGGGGAGTGCTGCTCGGCGTGAGGTAATACAGTAGAGGAGTGCTGCTCAGTGTGGTAATACAGTAGGGGTGTGCTGATCAGCGTGAGGTAATAGAGTAGGGGGAGTGCTGCTCAGCGTGAGGTAATACAGTAGGAGAGTGCTGTTCAGCGTGAGGTAATACAGTAGGGGGAGTGCTGCTCGGCGTGAGGTAATACAGTAGGGGGAGTGCTGCTCGGCGTGAGGTAATACAGTAGGGGGAGTGCTGCTCAGCGTGAGGTAATACAGTGCTGCTCAGTGTGAGGTAATACAGTAGGAGAGTGCTGCTCAGCGTGAGGTAATACAGTAGGAGAGTGCTGTTCAGCGTGAGGTAATACAGTAGGGGGAGTGCTTCTCAGCGTGAGATAATACAGTAGGGGGGAGTGCTGCTCAGCGTGAGGTAATACAGTAGGGGGAGTGCAGCTCAGCGTGAGGTAATACAGTAGGGGGAGTGCTGCTCAGCGTGAGGTAATACAGTAGGGGGAGTGCTGCTCAGCGTGAGGTAATACAGTAGGGGGAGTGGGAGGTAATACAGTAGGGGAGTGCTGCTCAGCGTGAGGTAATACAGTAGGGGAGTGCTGCTCGGCGTGAGGTAATACAGTAGGGGAGTGCTGCTCAGCGTGAGGTAATACAGTAGGGGCAGTGCTGATCAGCGTGAGGTAATACAGTAGGGGAGTGCTGATCAGCGTGAGGTAATACAGTAGAGGGAGTGGGAGGTAATACAGTAGGGGAGTGCTGCTCAGCGTGAGGTAATACAGTAGGGGAGTGCTGCTCAGCGTGAGGTAATACAGTAGGGGGAGTGGGAGGTAATACAGTAGGGGGAGTGGTGCTCAGTGTGAGGTAATACAGTAGGGGAGTGCTGCTCAGCGTGAGGTAATACAGTAGGGGGAGTGCTGCTCAGCGTGAGGTAATACAGTAGGGAGTGCTGATCAGCGTGAGGTAATACAGTAGAGGGAGTGCTGCTCAGCGTGAGGTAATACAGTAGGGGAGTGCTGATCAGCGTGAGGTAATACAGTAGAGGGAGTGCTGCTCAGCGTGAGGTAATACAGTAGGGGAGTGCTGCTCAGCGAGAGGTAATACAGTAGGGGGAGTGCTGCTCAGCGTGAGGTAATACAGTAGGGGGAGTGCTGAGGTAATACAGTAGGGGGAGTGCTGCTCAGCGTGAGGTAATACAGTAGGGGGAGTGCTGATCAGCGTGAGGTAATACAGTAGAGGGAGTGCTGCTCAGCGTGAGGTAATCAAGTAGGGGGAGTGCTGCTCAGCGTGAGGTAATACAGTAGGGGGAGTGCTGAGGTAATACAGTAGGGGGAGTGCTGCTCAGCGTGAGGTAATACAGTAGAGGGAGTGCTGCTCAGCGTGAGGTAATACAGTAGGGGGAGTGCTGCTCAGTGTGAGGTAATACAGTAGGGGGAGTGCTGAGGTAATACAGTAGGGGGAGTGCTGCTCAGCGTGAGGTAATACAGTAGAGGGAGTGCTGCTCAGCGTGAGGTAATACAGTAGGGGAGTTCTGATCAGCGTGAGGTAATACAGTAGGGGAGTGCTGCTCAGCGTGAGGTAATACAGTAGGGGGAGTGCTGCTCAGCGTGAGGTAATACAGTAGGGGGAGTGCTGCTCAGCGTGAGGTAATACAGTAGGGGGAGTGCTGCTCAGCATGAGGTAATACAGTAGGGGAAGTGCTGCTCAGCGTGAGGTAATACAGTAGGGGGAGTGCTGATCAGCGTGAGGTAATACAGTAGGGGGAG
>NW_027001965.1:7500-10000 GCF_036934945.1 Oncorhynchus masou masou
TGTCAGTCTGTTGTCAGTCTGTGTGTCAGTCTGTTGTCAGTCTGTGTCAGTCTGTTGTCAGTCTGTGTCAGTCTGTGTGTCAGTCTGTGTGTCAGTCTGTGTGTCAGTCTGTGTGTCAGTCTGTGTGTCAGTCTGTGTGTCAGTCTGTGTGTCAGTCTGTGTCAGTCTGTGTGTCAGTCTGTGTGTCAGTCTGTTGTCAGTCTGTTGTCAGTCTGTGTGTCAGTCTGTGTCAGTCTGTGTGTCAGTCTGTGTGTCAGTCTGTGTGTCAGTGCATGATACTGTGTTCAACACGGCATGTCAGAGCTCAGCAAACCATGCCACGGTTCAGCTGGGTCCATGATGCGGTCTCTGACACACACACACGCACACACACACACACACACACACACACACACACACACACACACACACACACACACACACACACACACACACAGATCCCTGCCAGAGAGGGTTGGTTTACAAGCCTGTGGAACTAGCCAGGCCATCTGTCTGGCTCCATAGGGTAGAATATGTGTGTGTGTCTGTGTGTGTGTCTGTGTCTGTGTCTGTGTGTGTGTGTGTGTGTGTGTGTGTGTGTGTGTGTGTGTGTGTGTGTCTGTGTGTGTGTGTGTGTGTGTGTGTGTGTCTGTGTGTGTACAGTAGGGATGGGTTTTTAAAAAATAATGTCACTATTCGAATAGTATCATGAATTTCTGTTGGATATCTGATCTACATATGTTTTTTGTAAACATACGATTTTAACCCGAGCACTTCTGCGGGAGGAAACGAGGCGGGCGTTCGATTGCTGCAGCTGTGGAGGGGATGGTATGTGATTTGGGAGCGAGCAGACGGAGGGAGCAGTTGCCAAAGCAACTCGGCTACAGCCAAAACTAGATCACTTGCAGCAGCCAACTAGCTAGCTAGGCTAATTGAGGCTACAGCCAAAACTAGATCATTTGCTACAGCCAACGAGCTAGGCTAATTGAGGCTACAGCCAAAACTAGTTAACTTGCAGCATCCATCTAGCTAGCTAGGCTCATTGAGGCTACAGCCAAGACTAGCTAACTTGTAGCAGCCAACTAGCTAGCTAGGCTAATTGATGCTACATGCTGTGCTTTCTCCCCGACCCCATTCAGATAAAACCACAGCCTACCTGTTGGGTTCTCGTCGTAGTCTACTCCTTCTCATTTCACTAACTTATAAATCAATCATCGTTTAATTCTATAGTGCATCGCGTTAGTGAACTCTCACTCCACTTGGTACACATTGAGCCTCTTTGTAGCTTTGATTTGCGTACATAAACAAGCTTTACACGTGAAGGCTACAAGTCTTTTTAGTGGGCACAGGGCTCCCAAGTAGGGCAGCGGTCTAAGGCACTGCATCTCAGTGCTAGAGGCGTCACTACAGACACCCTGGTTCGAATCCAGGCTGTATCACAACTGGCCGTGATTGGGAGTCCCATAGGGCGGCGCACAATCTGTCCAGCATCGTCCGGGTTTGACTGGTGTAGGCTGTCATTGCAAATATGAATTTGTTCTTAACTGACTTGCCTAGTTAAATAATTAAAAAAATATATAGTATTTTTAGTTGTCCACATGTCAGAACCATCCAGAGTAGTGATGCTAGGCGGGCGGGTGCAGGCAGCGATCAGTTGAAGAGCATGCATTTCGTTTTACTAGCGTTTAAGAGCAGTTGGAGGCCACGGAAGGAGTGTTGTATGGTGTTGAAGCTTGTTTGTAGGTTTGTTAGCACAGTGTCCAAAAGAAGGGCCAGATGTATACAGAATGGTGTCATCTGCGTAGAGGTGGACCAGGGAATCACCAGCAGCAAGAGCGACATCATTGATATATAGAGAGAAAAGAGTCAGCCCAAGAAATGAACCCTGTGGCACCCCCATAGTGACTGCCAGAGGCCCGGACAACAGACCCTCCGATTTGACACACTGAACTCTGTCAGGGAAGTAGTTGGTGAACCAGGCGAGGCAATCATTAGAGATCCCAAGGTGTTGAGTCTGCCGATAAGAATACTGTGATTGACAGTCGAAAGCCTTGGCAAGGTCGATGAAGACGGCTGCACAGTACTGTCTTTTATCGATGGCGGTTATGATGTCGTTTAGTACCTTGAGCGTGGTTGAGGTGCACCCGTGATCAGCTCGGAAACCAGATTGCATAGCGGAGAAGGTACGGTGGGATTCGAAATGGTCGGTGATCTGTTTGTTCACTTGGCTTTCAAAGACTTTAGAAAGGCAGGGCAGGATGGATATAGGTCTGTAACAGTTTGGGTCCAGGGTGTCTCCCCCTTTGAAGAGGGGGATGACCGCAGCCGCTTTCCAATCTTTAGGAATCTCAGACGATACGAAAGAGAGGTTGAACAGACTAGTAATTGGGGTTGCAACAATGGCGACAGTTACTTTTAGGAAGAGAGGGTCCAGATTGTCTAGACCAGCTGATTTGTAGGGATCCAGATTTTGCAGCTCTTTCAGAACATCAGCTGTCTGGATTTGGGTGAAGGAGAAACG
>NW_027001965.1:15000-35000 GCF_036934945.1 Oncorhynchus masou masou
CCACCCTCATCTCCTCTCCTCTCCTCCCCACCCTCCTCTCCTCTCCTCTCCACCCTCATCTCCTCTCCTCTCCACCCTCCTCTCCTCTCTCCTCTCCTCCCCACCCTCCTCTCCTCTCCTCTCCACCCTCATCTCCTCTCCTCTCCACCCTCCCTCTCTCCTCTCCTCTCCTCCCCACCCTCCTCTCCTCTCCTCTCCACCCTCCTCTCCTCTCCTCTCCACCCTCCTCTCCTCTCCTCTCCACCCTCATCTCCTCTCCTCTCCACCCTCATCTCCTCTCCTCTCCACCCTCATCTCCCTCTCCTCTCCTCCCCACCCTCCTCTCCTCTCCCTCTCCACCCCTCATCTCCTCTCCTCTCCACCCTCATCTCCTCTCCTCTCCACCCTCCTCCTCTCCTCTCCACGCTCCTCTCCTTTCCTCCCTTCTCCCTCATCTCCTCTCCACCCTCATCTCCTCTCCTTTCCTCTCCTCTCCAAGCTCATCTTCTCTCCTCCCTTCTCCCTCATCACCTCTCCACCCTCATCTCCTCTCCTCTCCACGCTCCTCTACTTTCCCCCTCCCTTCTCCCTCATCTCCTCTCCACCCTCATCTCCTCTCCTCTCCAAGCTCATCTTCTCTCCTCCCTTCTCCCTCATCTCCTCTCCACCCTCATCTCCTCTCCTCTCCACGCTCCTTTACTTTCCTCCCTTCTCCCTCCTCTCCTCTCCACCCTCATCTCCTCTCCTCTCCACCCTCCTCTCCTCTCCTCTCCTCTCCTCTCCACCCTCATCTTCTCTCCTCCCTTCTCCCTCATCTCCTCTCCACCCTCATCTCCTCTCCTCTCCACCCTCATCTCCTCTCCTCTCCACCCTCATCTCCTCTCCTCTCCTCTCCACGTTCCTCTTCTTTCCTCCCTTCTCCCTCATCTCCTTTCCTCTCCTCTCCACCCTCATCTTCTCTCCTCCCTTCTCCCTCATCTCCTCTCCACCCTCATCTCCTCTCCTCTCCTCTCCACCCTCATCTCCTCTCCTCTCCTCTCCACCCTCATCACCTCTCCTATCCTCTCCACCCTCATCTCCTCTCCTCTCCACCCTCCTCTCCTTTCCTCCCTTCTCTCCCCCTCCTTCCTCCTCATTCTTCTCCTCCCTCTTCATCTCCTCTACTCCTCTCCTCCTTCCTCTTCATCTCCTCTCCCTCCTCATCTCCTCTCCTCCCTCCTCATCTCCTTTCCTCCCCCCACATCTCCTCTCCTCCCTCCTCATTTCCTCTCCTCCCTCCTCATCTCCTCTCCTCCCTCCTCATCTCCTCTCCTCCCTCCTCTCCCCTTTTCTCCTGTCCTCCATTAAGAGTATATCAGATGCCCAATACAGGAAGTGGCTCTGAGACACATACACAGCAGCTACCAGACATGTTAATGAACTAGGAGGTTTGTTTTCAACCAGAGGTGAGAGATCTACATCACTCTATCAAACTGAGGGGAAAATGAAAAATGACGACCACAACAGAAAGGACAGAAAGGTGGTAGGAGAATTAGGGTTCGTTGTACCATGGTGATTGGCAAGGTGATTGGTTAATGGTGTGACTGTAACCTCCTCCCTCCTGACTGGGAGAAATAGGAAACAGATCTCGATGAGAATGTTTTGGGAACCCGAAGACAGTGTACCATCTGCCCTCGGCGGGGAGTGTGTGTGTCTCTTGTTCATCAGCCCTCGGTGTGTGTGTGTGTGTGTCTTGTTCATCTGTCCTCGGTGTGTGTGTGTGTATGTGTGTGTGCGTGCGTGCGTGCGTGTGTGTGTTCTGATCATCAACCCTTGGTGGGGTGTGTGTGTGTGTGTGTGTGTGTGTGTGTGTGTGTGTGTGTGTGTGTGTGTGTGTGTGTGTGTGTGTGTGTGTGTGTGTGTGTGTGTGTGTGTGTGTGTATGTGTGTGTGTGTGTGCGTGCGTGTGTGTGTGTTCTGATCATCAACCCTTGGTGGGGTGTGTGTGTGTGTGTGTGTGTGTGTGTGTGTGTGTGTGTGTGTGTGTGTGTGTGTGTGTGTGTGTGTGTGTGTGTGCGTGCGTGCGTGCGTGTGTGTGTGTGTGTTCTGATCATCAACCCTTGGTGGGTGTGTGTGTGTGTGTGTGTGTGTGTGTGTGTGTGTGTGTGTGTGTGTGTGTGTGTGTGTGTGTGTGTGTGTGTGTGTGTGTGTGCGTGCGTGCGTGCGTGCGTGTGTGTGTGTGTGTGTTCTGATCATCAACCCTTGGTGGGGTGTGTGTGTGTGCGTGTGTGTGTGTGTGTGTGTGTGTGTGTGTGTGTGTGTGTGTGTGTGTGTGTGTGTGTGTGTGTGTGTGTGTGTGTTCTGATCATCAACCCTTGGTGGGGTGTGTGTGTGTGTGTGCGTGTGTGTGTGTGTGTGTTCTGATCATCAACCCTTGGTGGAGTGTGTGTGTGTGTGTGTGTGTGCGTGTGTGTGTGTGTGTGTGTGTGTGTGTGTGTGTGTGTGTGTGTGTGTTCTGATCATCAACCCTTGGTGGGGTGTGTGTGTGTGTGTGCGTGTGTGTGTGTGTGTGTGTGTGTGTGTGTGTGCGTGCGTGAGTGCGTGTGTGTGTGTGTGTGTGGTTGGACGTGCGTGCATGGTAAAATAACTACGTGAAAAGTGGTTTTCTGTCAGAGTGATTTTTCCTTATGTAACCGTACCGTTCGACGGTCAAACTGTCACTTCCTGTCAGCTCTCTTCTTCTTCTTCTTCTTCTGCTCGTCAGTTGACCTGCTGTAGACGAGACGGGGACGGTGTGGACGCAGCGACGGTCTCCTCGACGACTGGCAGGAATATAGAAGGACTGAAGGATCCCCACCTCTCCACCTCTAACGTTGAATAATAAACGAGGGAGGTTAAAATCCTTCGGTTCTTACTGCCATCTGTTTCCTGCCATCTGCCAGTCGTCGACGAGCACAGAGAGAGGGGCTGTAAACGGCTGTGATAATGTAGAGTTCTCTCTCTTGAGGACAGAGAGAGGGGCTGTAAACGGCTGTGATAATGTAGGGTTCTCTCTCTTGAGGACAGAGAGAGGGGCTGTAAACGGCTGTGATAATGTAGGGTTCTCTCTTGAGGACAGAGAGAGGGGCTGTAAACGGCTGTGATAATGTACGGTTCTCTCTTGAGGACAGAGAGAGGGGCTGTAAACGGCTGTGATAATGTAGGGTTCTCTCTTGAGGACAGAGAGAGGGGCTGTAAACGGCTGTGATAATGTAGGGTTCTCTCTCTTGAGGACAGAGAGAGGGGCTGTAAACGGCTGTGATAATGTAGGGTTCTCTCTCTTGAGGACAGAGAGAGGGGCTGTAAACGGCTGTGATAATGTAGGGTTCTCTCTCTTGAGGACAGAGAGGGGCTGTAAACGGCTGTGATAATGTAGGGTTCTCTCTCTTGAGGACAGAGAGAGGGGCTGTAAACTGCTGTGATAATGTACGGTTCTCTCTCTTGAGGACAGAGAGGGGCTGTAAACGGCTGTGATAATGTAGGGTTCTCTCTTGAGGACAGAGAGAGGGGCTGTAAACGGCTGTGATAATGTAGGGTTCTCTCTTGAGGACAGAGAGAGGGGCTGTAAACTGCTGTGATAATGTAGGGTTCTCTCTCTTGAGGACAGAGAGGGGCTGTAAACTGCTGTGATAATGTAGGGTTTCTCTCTTGAGGACAGAGAGGGGCTGTAAACGGCTGTGATAATGTAGGGTTCTCTCTCTTGAGGACAGAGAGGGGCTGTAAACGGCTGTGATAATGTAGGGTTCTCTCTTGAGGACAGAGAGAGGGGCTGTAAACGGCTGTGATAATGTAGGGTTCTCTCTCTTGAGGACAGAGAGAGGGGCTGTAAACTGCTGTGATAATGTAGGGTTCTCTCTTGAGGACAGAGAGAGGGGCTGTAAACGGCTGTGATAATGTAGGGTTCTCTCTTGAGGACAGAGAGAGGGGCTGTAAACTGCTGTGATAATGTAGAGTTCACTCTTGAGGACAGAGAGAGGGGCTGTAAACTGCTGTGATAATGTAGGGTTCTCTCTTGAGGACAGAGAGAGGGGCTGTAAACGGCTGTGATAATGTAGGGTTCTCTCTTGAGGACAGAGAGAGGGGCTGTAAACTGCTGTGATAATGTAGGGTTCTCTCTCTTGAGGACAGAGAGAGGGGCTGTAAACGTCTGTGATAATGTAAGGTTCTCTCTTGAGGACAGAGAGAGGGGCTGTAAACGGCTGTGATAATGTAGGGTTCTCTCTCTTGAGGACAGAGAGAGGGGCTGTAAACTGCTGTGATAATGTAGGGTTCTCTCTCTTGAGGACAGAGAGAGGGGCTGTAAACGGCTGTGATAATGTAGGGTTCTCTCTCTTGAGGACAGAGAGAGGGGCTGTAAACGGCTGTGATAATGTAGGGTTCTCTCTTGAGGACAGAGAGAGGGCTGTAAACTGCTGTGATAATGTAGGGTTCTCTCTCTTGAGGACAGAGAGGGGCTGTAAACGGCTGTGATAATGTAGGGTTCTCTCTCTTGAGGACAGAGAGAGGGGCTGTAAACTGCTGTGATAATGTAGGGTTCTCTCTCTTGAGGACAGAGAGAGGGGCTGTAAACTGCTGTGATAATGTAGGGTTCTCTCTCTTGAGGACAGAGAGGGGCTGTAAACGGCTGTGATAATGTAGAGTTCTCTCTCTTGAGGACAGAGAGAGGGGCTGTAAACGGCTGTGATAATGTAGGGTTCTCTCTCTTGAGGACAGAGAGAGGGGCTGTAAACGGCTGTGATAATGTAGAGTTCTCTCTCTTGAGGACAGAGAGAGGGGCTGTAAACGGCTGTGATAATGTAGGGTTCTCTCTTGAGGACAGAGAGAGGGGCTGTAAACTGCTGTGATAATGTAGGGTTCTCTCTCTTGAAGACAGAGAGAGGGGCTGTAAACGGCTGTGATAATGTAGGGTTCTCTCTCTTGAGGACAGAGAGAGGGGCTGTAAACGGCTGTGATAATGTATGGTTCTCTCTCTTGAGGACAGAGAGAGGGGCTGTAAACGGCTGTGATAATGTAGGGTTCTCTCTCTTGAGGACAGAGAGAGGAGGGGCTGTAAACGGCTGTGATAATGTAGGGTTCTCTCTCTTGAGGACAGAGAGAGGGGCTGTAAACTGCTGTGATAATGTAGGGTTCTCTCTCTTGAGGACAGAGAGAGGGGCTGTAAACGGCTGTGATAATGTATGGTTCTCTCTCTTGAGGACAGAGAGAGGGGCTGTAAACGGCTGTGATAATGTAGGGTTCTCTCTCTTGAGGACAGAGAGAGGGGCTGTAAACTGCTGTGATAATGTATGGTTCTCTCTCTTGAGGACAGAGAGAGGGGCTGTAAACTGCTGTGATAATGTACGGTTCTCTCTCTTGAGGACAGAGAGAGGGGCTGTAAACTGCTGTGATAATGTATGGTTCTCTCTCTTGAGGACAGAGAGAGGGGCTGTAAACAGCTGTGATAATGTACGGTTCTCTCTCTTGAGGACAGAGAGAGGGGCTGTAAACTGCTGTGATAATGTATGGTTCTCTCTCTTGAGGACAGAGAGAGGGGCTGTAAACAGCTGTGATAATGTACGGTTCTCTCTCTTGAAGACAGAGAGAGGGGCTGTAAACGGCTGTGATAATGTACGGTTCTCTCTCTTGAGGACAGAGAGAGGGGCTGTAAACGGCTGTGATAATGTAGGGTTCTCTCTCTTGAGGACAGAGAGAGGGGCTGTAAACGGCTGTGATAATGTAGGGTTCTCTCTCTTGAAGACAGAGAGAGGGGCTGTAAACGGCAGTGATAATGTATGGTTCTCTCTCTTGAGGACAGAGAGAGGGGCTGTAAACGGCTGTGATAATGTAGGGTTCTCTCTCTTGAGGACAGAGAGAGGGGCTGTAAACGGCTGTGATAATGTAGGGTTCTCTCTCTTGAGGACAGAGAGAGGGGCTGTAAACGGCTGTGATAATGTAGGGTTCTCTCTTGAGGACAGAGAGAGGGGCTGTAAACTGCTGTGATAATGTAGGGTTCTCTCTCTTGAGGACAGAGAGAGGGGGCTGTAAACTGCTGTGATAATGTAGGGTTCTCTATCTTGAGGACAGAGAGAGGGGCTGTAAACGGCTGTGATAATGTATGGTTCTCTCTCTTGAGGACAGAGAGAGGGGCTGTAAACGGCTGTGATAATGTAGGGTTCTCTCTTGAGGACAGAGAGAGGGGCTGTAAATGGCTGTGATAATGTAGGGTTCTCTCTCTTGAGGACAGAGAGAGGGGCTGTAAACTGCTGTGATAATGTAGGGTTCTCTCTCTTGAGGACAGAGAGAGGGCTGTAAACTGCTGTGATAATGTAGGGTTCTCTCTTGAGGACAGAGAGAGGGGCTGTAAACTGCTGTGATAATGTACGGTTCTCTCTCTTGAGGACAGAGAGAGGGGCTGTAAACTGCTGTGATAATGTATGGTTCTCTCTCTTGAGGACAGAGAGAGGGGCTGTAAACAGCTGTGATAATGTACGGTTCTCTCTCTTGAGGACAGAGAGAGGGGCTGTAAACTGCTGTGATAATGTAGGGTTCTCTCTCTTGAGGACAGAGAGGGCTGTAAACGGCTGTGATAATGTATGGTTCTCTCTCTTGAGGACAGAGAGAGGGGCTGTAAACGGCTGTGATAATGTAGAGTTCTCTCTCTTGAGGACAGAGAGGGGCTGTAAACTGCTGTGATAATGTACGGTTCTCTCTCTTGAAGACAGAGAGGGGCTGTAAACGGCTGTGATAATGTAGGGTTCTCTCTCTTGAGGACAGAGAGAGGGGCTGTAAACGGCTGTGATAATGTAGGGTTCTCTCTTGAGGACAGAGAGAGGGGCTGTAAACTGCTGTGATAATGTAGGGTTCTCTCTCTTGAGGACAGAGAGAGGGGCTGTAAACTGCTGTGATAATGTAGGGTTCTCTCTCTTGAGGACAGAGAGAGGGGCTGTAAACGGCTGTGATAATATAGGGTTCTCTCTCTTGAGGACAGAGAGAGGGGCTGTAAACTGCTGTGATAATGTACGGTTCTCTCTCTTGAGGACAGAGAGAGGGGCTGTAAACTGCTGTGATAATGTAGGGTTCTCTCTCTTGAGGACAGAGAGAGGGGCTGTAAACGGCTGTGATAATGTAGGGTTCTCTCTCTTGAGGACAGAGAGAGGGGCTGTAAACGGCAGTGATAATGTAGGGTTCTCTCTCTTGAAGACAGAGAGAGGGGCTGTAAACGGCTGTGATAATGTACGGTTCTCTCTCTTGAAGACAGAGAGAGGGGCTGTAAACGGCTGTGATAATGTAGGGTTCTCTCTCTTGAAGACAGAGAGAGGGGCTGTAAACGGCTGTGATAATGTAGGGTTCTCTCTTGAGGACAGAGAGAGGGGCTGTAAACTGCTGTGATAATGTAGGGTTCTCTCTCTTGAAGACAGAGAGAGGGGCTGTAAACGGCTGTGATAATGTAGGGTTCTCTCTCTTGAAGACAGAGAGAGGGGCTGTAAACGGCAGTGATAATGTAGGGTTCTCTCTCTTGAGGACAGAGAGAGGGGCTGTAAACTGCTGTGATAATGTAGGGTTTTCTCTCTTGAGGACAGAGAGAGGGGCTGTAAACTGCTGTGATAATGTAGGGTTTTCTCTCTTGAGGACAGAGAGAGGGGCTGTAAACTGCTGTGATAATGTAGGGTTCTCTCTCTTGAGGACAGAGAGAGGGGCTGTAAACGGCTGTGATAATGTATGGTTCTCTCTCTTGAGGACAGAGAGAGGGGCTGTAAACGGCTGTGATAATGTAGGGTTCTCTCTCTTGAGGACAGAGAGAGGGGCTGTAAATGGCTGTGATAATTTAGGGTTCTCTCTCTTGAGGACAGAGAGAGGGGCTGTAAACTGCTGTGATAATGTAGGGTTCTCTCTCTTGAGGACAGAGAGAGGGGCTGTAAACTGCTGTGATAATGTAGGGTTCTCTCTCTTGAGGACAGAGAGAGGGGCTGTAAACTGCTGTGATAATGTACGGTTCTCTCTCTTGAGGACAGAGAGAGGGGCTGTAAACGGCTGTGATAATGTAGGGTTCTCTCTCTTGAGGACAGAGAGAGGGGCTGTAAACGGCTGTGATAATGTAGGGTTCTCTCTCTTGAGGACAGAGAGGGGCTGTAAACGGCTGTGATAATGTAGGGTTCTCTCTCTTGAGGACAGAGAGGGGCTGTAAACGGCTGTGATAATGCACGGTTCTCTCTCTTGAGGACAGAGAGAGGGGCTGTAAACGGCTGTGATAATGTAGGGTTCTCTCTTGAGGACAGAGAGGGGCTGTAAACTGCTGTGATAATGTAGGGTTCTCTCTCTTGAGGACAGAGAGAGGGGCTGTAAACTGCTGTGATAATGTAGGGTTCTCTCTCTTGAGGACAGAGAGGGGCTGTAAACGGCTGTGATAATGTAGGGTTCTCTCTCTTGAGGACAGAGAGAGGGGCTGTAAACTGCTGTGATAATGTAGGGTTCTCTCTCTTGAGGACAGAGAGAGGGGCTGTAAACGGCTGTGATAATGTAGGGTTCTCTCTCTTGAGGACAGAGAGAGGGGCTGTAAACGGCTGTGATAATGTAGGGTTCTCTCTCTTGAGGACAGAGAGAGGGGCTGTAAACGGCTGTGATAATGTAGGGTTCTCTCTTGAGGACAGAGAGGGGCTGTAAACGGCTGTGATAATGTAGGGTTCTCTCTCTTGAGGACAGAGAGAGGGGCTGTAAACTGCTGTGATAATGTAGGGTTCTCTCTCTTGAGGACAGAGAGAGGGGCTGTAAACGGCTGTGATAATGTAGGGTTCTCTCTCTTGAGGACAGAGAGAGGGGCTGTAAACGGCTGTGATAATGTAGGGTTCTCTCTCTTGAGGACAGAGAGAGGGGCTGTAAACGGCTGTGATAATGTAGGGTTCTCTCTCTTGAGGACAGAGAGAGGGGCTGTAAACGGCTGTGATAATGTAGGGTTCTCTCTCTTGAGGACAGAGAGAGGGGCTGTAAACTGCTGTGATAATGTAGGGTTCTCTCTCTTGAAGACAGAGAGAGGGGCTGTAAACTGCTATGATAATGTAAGGTTCTCTCTTGAGGACAGAGAGAGGGGCTGTAAACTGCTGTGATAATGTAGGGTTCTCTCTCTTGAGGACAGAGAGATGGGCTGTAAACTGCTGTGATAATGTAGGGTTCTCTCTCTTGAGGACAGAGAGAGGGGCTGTAAACGGCTGTGATAATGTAGGGTTCTCTCTCTTGAGGACAGAGAGAGGAGCTGTAAACTGCTGTGATAATGTAGGGTTCTCTCTCTTGAGGACAGAGAGAGGGGCTGTAAACTGCTGTGATAATGTAGGGTTCTCTCTCTTGAGGACAGAGAGAGGGGCTGTAAACTGCTGTGATAATGTAGGGTTCTCTCTCTTGAGGACAGAGAGAGGGGCTGTAAACTGCTGTGATAATGTAGGGTTCTCTCTCTTGAGGACAGAGAGAGGGGCTGTAAACTGCTGTGATAATGTAGAAATACTCAGATAGTCCAGCACATATCTCCAATGTCTTTGACTTCATTTCTGGGGTATTTTTGTGTTCATGTGATATTGGCACTGCCCCCCAAAACCTCAACTCTCTGCTGCCTGCGGTGTCGGTCTGAGGTGGACAGAGAGAGAGGGCTCAGGCAGGAAATATTTTTCCATTGTGAGAAATGCCCACGTAATGTCATTTTTTTAAAGGACGCACTGCATTCACCTCCTGGAAGTGACATTTATAGTCCCTCGCCCTCACCTCTTGGAAGTGACATTTATAGTCCCTCGCCCTCACCTCTTGGAAGTGACATTTATAGTCCCTCGCCCTCACCTCCTGGAAGTGATATGTGTATAGTCCCTCCCCTCACCTCCTGGAAGTGACATTTATAGTCCCTCGCCCTCACCTCTTGGAAGTGACATTTATAGTCCCTCGCCCTCACCTCTTGGAAGTGACATTTATAGTCCCTCGCCTCACCTCCTGGAAGTGATATGTGTATAGTCCCTCCCCCTCACCTCCTGGAAGTGACATTTATAGACCCTCCCCCTCACCTCCTGGAAGTGACATTTGTAGTCCCTCCCCTCACCTCCTGGAAGTGACATTTATAGTCCCTCCATCCTTCCCCCTCACCTCCTGTAAGAGACATTTATAGTACCTCCCCCTCATCTCCTGTAAGAGACATTTATAGTCCCTCCATCCTTCCCCCTCACCTCCTGTAAGAGACATTTATAGTACCTCCCCCTCATCTCCTGTAAGAGACATTTATAGTCCCTCCATCCTTCCCCCCCACCTCCTGTAAGAGACATTTATAGTCTCTCCCCTCACCTCCTGGAAGTGATATTTATAGGCCCTCCCCCTCACCTCCTGTAAGAGACATTTATAGTCCCTCCCCCTCACCTCTTGTAAGAGACATTTATACTCCCTCCCCCTCACCTCCTGTAAGAGACATTTATAGTCCCTCCATCCTTCCCCCTCACCTCCTGTAAGAGACATTTATAGTCCCTCCCCTCACCTCCAGTAAGAGACATTTATAGTCCCTCCCCTCACCTCCTGTAAGAGACATTTATAGTCCCTCCACCTCACCTCCTGTAAGAGACATTTATACTCCCTCCCCCTCACCTCCTGTAAGAGACATTTATAGTCCCTCCATCCTTCCCCCTCACCTCCTGTAAGAGACATTTTTAGTCCCTCCCCTCACCTCCTGGAAGTGATATTTATAGTCCCTCCCCCTCACCTCCTCTAAGAGACATTTATAGTCCCTCCCCCTCACCTCCTGTAAGAGACATTTATAGGTTCTCTCTCTTGAGGACAGAGAGAGGGGCTGTAAACTGCTGTGATAATGTAGAAATACTCAGATAGTCCAGCACATATCTCAAATGTCTTTGACTTCATTTCTGGGGTATTTTTGTGTTCATGTGATATTGGCACCGCCCCCCAAAACCTCAACTCTCTGCTGCCTGTGGTGTCGGTCTGAGGTGGACAGAGAGAGAGGGCTCAGGCAGGAAATATTTTTCCATTGTGAGAAATGCCCACGTAATGTCATTTTTTTAAAGGACGCACTGCATTCACCTCCTGGAAGTGACATTTATAGTCCCTCGCCCTCACCTCTTGGAAGTGACATTTATAGTCCCTCGCCCTCACCTCTTGGAAGTGACATTTATAGTCCCTCGCCCTCACCTCCTGGAAGTGATATGTGTATAGTCCCTCCCCCTCACCTCCTGGAAGTGACATTTATAGTCCCTCGCCCTCACCTCTTGGAAGTGACATTTATAGTCCCTCGCCCTCACCTCTTGGAAGTGACATTTATAGTCCCTCGCCCTCACCTCCTGGAAGTGATATGTGTATAGTCCCTCCCCCTCACCTCCTGGAAGTGACATTTATAGAGCCTCCCCCTCACCTCCTGGAAGTGACATTTGTAGTCCCTCCCCTCACCTCCTGGAAGTGACATTTATAGTCCCTCCATCCTTCCCCCTCACCTCCTGTAAGAGACATTTATAGTACCTCCCCCTCATCTCCTGTAAGAGACATTCATAGTCCCTCCATCCTTCCCCCTCACCTCCTGTAAGAGGCATTTATAGTCCCTCCCCCTCACCTCCTGTAAGAGACATTTATAGTCCCTCTTTCCTTCCCCCTCACCTCCTGTAAGAGACATTTATAGTACCTCCCCCTCACCTCCTGTAAGAGACATTTATAGACCCTCCATCCTTCCCCCCACCTCCTGTAAGAGACATTTATAGTCTCTCCCCTCACCTCCTGGAAGTGATATTTATAGGCCCTCCCCCTCACCTCCTGTAAGAGACATTTATAGTCCCTCCCCCTCACCTCTTGTAAGAGACATTTATACTCCTCCCACTCACCTCCTGTAAGAGACATTTATAGTCCCTCCATCCTTCCCCCTCACCTCCTGTAAGAGACATTTATAGTCCCTCCCCTCACCTCCTGTAAGAGACATTTATAGTCCCTCCCCTCACCTCCTGTAAGAGACATTTATAGTCCCTCCACCTCACCTCCTGTAAGAGACATTTATACTCCCTCCCCCTCACCTCCTGTAAGAGACATTTATAGTCCCTCCATCCTTCCCCCTCACCTCCTGTAAGAGACATTTATAGTCCCTCCCCTCACCTCCTGGAAGTGATATTTATAGTCCCTCCCCCTCACCTCCTCTAAGAGACATTTATAGTCCCTCCCCCTCACCTCCAGTAAGAGACATTTATAGTCCCTCCCCTCACCTCCTGGAAGTGATATTTATAGTCCCTCCCCCCTACCTCCTGTAAGAGACATTTATAGTCCCTCTCCCTCACCTCCTGTAAGAGACATTTATAGTCCCTCCATCCTTCCCCCTCACCTCCATTAAGAGACATTTATAGTACCTCCCCCTCACCTCCTGTAAGAGAAATGTATAGTCCCTCCATCCTTCCCCCTCACCTCCTGTAAGAGGCATTTATAGTCCCTCCCCCCACCTCCTGTAAGAGACATTTATAGTCCCTCCCCCTCACCTCCTTTAAGAGACATTTATAGACTCTCCCCTCACCTCCTGGAAGTGATATTTATAGGCCCTCCCCCTCACCTCCTGTAAGAGACATTTATAGTCCCTCCCCCTCACCTCTTGTAAGAGACATTTATACTCCCTCCCCCTCACCTCCTGTAAGAGACATTTATAGTCCCTCCATCCTTCCCCCTCACCTCCTGTAAGAGACATTTATAGTCCCTCCCCCTCACCTCCTGTAAGAGACATTTATTGTCCCTCCATCCTTCCCCCTCACCTCCTGTAAGAGACATTTATAGTACCTCCCCCTCACCTCCTGTAAGAGACATTTATAGTCCCTCCATCCTTCCCCCTCACCTCCTGTAAGAGGCATTTATAGTCCCTCCCCCTCACCTCCTCTAAGAGACATTTATAGTCCCTCCTCCACCTCCTGTAAGAGACATTTATAGTCCCTCCCCCACCTCCTGAAAGAGACATTTATAGTCCCTCCCCCTCACCTCCTGTAAGAGACATGTATAGTCCCTCCATCCTCCCCCCTTACCTCCTGTAAGAAACATTTATAGTCCCTCCATCATTCCCCCTCACCTCCTGTTAGAGACATTTATATTCCCTCCCCTCACCTCCTGTAAGAGACATTTATAGTCCCTCCCCCTCACCTCCTCTAAGAGACATTTATAGTCCCTCCACCTCACCTCCTGTAAGAGACATTTATAGTCCCTCCATCCTTCCCCCTCACCTCCTGTAAGAGGCATTTATAGTCCCTCCCCCTCACCTCCTCTAAGAGACATTTATAGTCCCTCCCCCTCACCTCCTCTAAGAGACATTTATAGTCCCTCCCCCTCACCTCCTCTAAGAGACATTTATCGTCCCTCCCCCTCACCTCCTCTAAGAGACATTTATAGTCCCTCCACCTCACCTCCTGTAAGAGACATTTATACTCCCTCCCCCTCACCTCCTGTAATAGACATTTATAGTCCCTCCATCCTTCCCCCTCACCTCCTCTAAGAGACATTTATAGTCCCTCCCCCTCACCTCCTGTAAGAGACATTTATAGGTTCTCTCTCTTGAGGACAGAGAGAGGGGCTGTAAACTGCTGTGATAATGTAGGGTTCTCTCTCTTGAGGACAGAGAGAGGGGCTGTAAACTGCTGTGATAATGTAGAAATACTCAGATAGTCCAGCACATATCTCAAATGTCTTTGACTTCATTTCTGGGGTATTTTTGTGTTCATGTGATATTGGCACCGCCCCCCAAAACCTCAACTCTCTGCTGCCTGTGGTGTCGGTCTGAGGTGGACAGAGAGAGAGGGCTCAGGCAGGAAATATTTTTCCATTGTGAGAAATGCCCACGTAATGTCATTTTTTTAAAGGACGCACTGCATTCACCTCCTGGAAGTGACATTTATAGTCCCTCGCCCTCACCTCTTGGAAGTGACATTTATAGTCCCTCGCCCTCACCTCTTGGAAGTGACATTTATAGTCCCTCGCCCTCACCTCCTGGAAGTGATATGTGTATAGTCCCTCCCCCTCACCTCCTGGAAGTGACATTTATAGTCCCTCGCCCTCACCTCTTGGAAGTGACATTTATAGTCCCTCGCCCTCACCTCTTGGAAGTGACATTTATAGTCCCTCGCCCTCACCTCCTGGAAGTGATATGTGTATAGTCCCTCCCCCTCACCTCCTGGAAGTGACATTTATAGTCCCTCGCCCTCACCTCTTGGAAGTGACATTTATAGTCCCTCGCCCTCACCTCTTGGAAGTGACATTTATAGTCCCTCGCCCTCACCTCCTGGAAGTGATATGTGTATAGTCCCTCCCCCTCACCTCCTGGAAGTGACATTTATAGAGCCTCCCCCTCACCTCCTGGAAGTGACATTTGTAGTCCCTCCCCTCACCTCCTGGAAGTGACATTTATAGTCCCTCCATCCTTCCCCCTCACCTCCTGTAAGAGACATTTATAGTACCTCCCCCCTCATCTCCTGTAAGAGACATTCATAGTCCCTCCATCCTTCCCCCTCACCTCCTGTAAGAGGCATTTATAGTCCCTCCCCCTCACCTCCTGTAAGAGACATTTATAGTCCCTCTATCCTTCCCCCTCACCTCCTGTAAGAGACATTTATAGTACCTCCCCCTCACCTCCTGTAAGAGACATTTATAGTCCCTCCATCCTTCCCCCCCACCTCCTGTAAGAGACATTTATAGTCTCTCCCCTCACCTCCTGGAAGTGATATTTATAGGCCCTCCCCCTCACCTCCTGTAAGAGACATTTATAGTCCCTCCCCCTCACCTCTTGTAAGAGACATTTATACTCCCTCCCACTCACCTCCTGTAAGAGACATTTATAGTCCCTCCATCCTTCCCCCTCACCTCCTGTAAGAGACATTTATAGTCCCTCCCCTCACCTCCTGTAAGAGACATTTATAGTCCCTCCCCCTCACCTCCTGTAAGAGACATTTATAGTCCCTCCACCTCACCTCCTGTAAGAGACATTTATACTCCCTCCCCCTCACCTCCTGTAAGAGACATTTATAGTCCCTCCATCCTTCCCCCTCACCTCCTGTAAGAGACATTTATAGTCCCTCCCCTCACCTCCTGGAAGTGATATTTATAGTCCCTCCCCCTCACCTCCTCTAAGAGACATTTATAGTCCCTCCCCCTCACCTCCAGTAAGAGACATTTATAGTCCCTCCCCTCACCTCCTGGAAGTGATATTTATAGTCCCTCCCCCCTACCTCCTGTAAGAGACATTTATAGTCCCTCTCCCTCACCTCCTGTAAGATACATTTATAGTCCCTCCATCCTTCCCCCTCACCTCCATTAAGAGACATTTATAGTACCTCCCCCTCACCTCCTGTAAGAGAAATGTATAGTCCCTCCATCCTTCCCCCTCACCTCCTGTAAGAGGCATTTATAGTCCCTCCCCCTCACCTCCTCTAAGAGACATTTATAGTCCCTCCCCCACCTCCTGTAAGAGACATTTATAGTCCCTCCCCTCACCTCCTGTAAGAGACATTTATAGTCCCTCCCCCTCACCTCCTGTAAGAGACATTTATAGACTCTCCCCTCACCTCCTGGAAGTGATATTTATAGGCCCTCCCCCTCACCTCCTGTAAGAGACATTTATAGTCCCTCCCCCTCACCTCTTGTAAGAGACATTTATACTCCCTCCCCCTCACCTCCTGTAAGAGACATTTATAGTCCCTCCATCCTTCCCCCTCACCTCCTGTAAGAGACATTTATAGTCCCTCCCCCTCACCTCCTGTAAGAGACATTTATTGTCCCTCCATCCTTCCCCCTCACCTCCTGTAAGAGACATTTATAGTACCTCCCCTCACCTCCTGTAAGAGACATTTATAGTCCCTCCATCCTTCCCCCTCACCTCCTGTAAGAGGCATTTATAGTCCCTCCCCCTCACCTCCTCTAAGAGACATTTATAGTCCCTCCTCCACCTCCTGTAAGAGACATTTATAGTCCCTCCCCCACCTCCTGAAAGAGACATTTATAGTCCCTCCCCTCACCTCCTGTAAGAGACATGTATAGTCCCTCCATCCTCCCCCCTTACCTCCTGTAAGAAACATTTATAGTCCCTCCATCATTCCCCCTCACCTCCTGTTAGAGACATTTATATTCCCTCCCCTCACCTCCTGTAAGAGACATTTATAGTCCCTCCCCCCTCACCTCCTCTAAGAGACATTTATAGTCCCTCCACCTCACCTCCTGTAAGAGACATTTATAGTCCCTCCATCCTTCCCCCTCACCTCCTGTAAGAGGCATTTATAGTCCCTCCCCCTCACCTCCTCTAAGAGACATTTATAGTCCCTCCCCTCACCTCCTCTAAGAGACATTTATAGTCCCTCCCCCTCACCTCCTCTAAGAGACATTTATCGTCCCTCCCCCTCACCTCCTCTAAGAGACATTTATAGTCCCTCCACCTCACCTCCTGTAAGAGACATTTATACTCCCTCCCCCTCACCTCCTGTAAGAGACATTTATAGTCCCTCCATCCTTCCCCCTCACCTCCTGTAAGAGACATTTATAGTCCCTCCCCCTCACCTCCTGTAAGATACATTTATAGTCCCTCTCCCTCACCTCCTGTAAGAGACATTTATAGTCCCTCCCCCTCACCTCCTGGAAGAGACATGTATAGTCCCTCCATCCTTCCCCCTCACCTCCTGTAAGAGACATTTATAGAACCTCCCCCTCACCTCCTGTAAGATACATTTATAGTCCCTCTCCCTCACCTCCTGTAAGAGACATTTATAGTCCCTCCCCCTCACCTCCTGGAAGAGACATGTATAGTCCCTCCATCCTTCCCCCTCACCTCCTGTAAAAGGCATTTATAGTCCCTCCATCCTCCCCTTTCTCCCACACTGTAACTTGAAGCTGTCACAAACGATCCTCCTCACAGACCTTTGGAAATGTCAGGCTCTGTCAAGCAGGTTGACAGCTTCCTCAAACCAGGGCCCTCAAACTTTGTAGAGAGAGAGAGAGAGAGAGAGAGATGTTTTTATTTAACCTTTATTTAACTAGACACGAGATCAGACCACTTGACTCTGAGTAGTAGTTGAATATTGGGAATCTTGCTGATGTGGTCATGCTTAGTGTTGAATATTGGGAATCTTGCTGATGTGGTCATGCTTAGTGTTGAATATTGGGAATCTTGCTGATGTGGTCATGCTTAGTGTTGAATATTGGGAATCTTGCTGATGTGGTCATGCTTAGTGTTGAATATTGGGAATCTTGCTGATGTGGTCATGCTTAGTGTTTAATATTGGGAATCTTGCTGATGTGGTCATGCTTAGTGTTGAATATTGGGAATCTTGCTGATGTGGTCATGCTTAGTGTTGAATATGGTCTTTCTACCAGACAGGTTGAGATGTATCCCCTGACAATACTTCTCCACTTGGAAACATGTTGTATTGTATCAATGTATATAGCCAGATCAAGATGGCTGCCTTGTTTTTAAATTGACACAGTACGAACTCTGCAGAGACAGGAAGAGACCGTACCCTGAGTATAGCTGATGGCAGAGAGACAGGAAGAGACCGTACTGTGAGTATAGCCGATGGCAGAGAGAGACAGGAAGAGACAGTACTGTGAGTATAGCTGATGGTAGAGAGTGACAGGCAGAGACAGGAAGAGACCGTACTGTGAGTATAGCTGATGGCAGAGAGAGACAGAGAGAGACATTACCCTGAGTATAGCTGATGGCAGAGAGAGACAGTCCCCTGAGTATAGCTGATGGTAGAGAGAGACAGGAAGAGACAGTACCCTGAGTATAGCTGATGGTAGAGAGAGACAGGAAGAGACAGTACCCTGAGTATAGCTGATGGTAGAGAGAGACAGTCCCCTGAGTATAGCTGATGGTAGAGAGAGACAGTCCCCTGAGTATAGCTGATGGTAGAGAGAGACAGTCCCCTGAGTATAGCTGATGGTAGAGAGAGACAGTCCCCTGAGTATAGCTGATGGTAGAGAGAGACAGGAAGAGACAGTACCCTGAGTATAGCTGATGGTAGAGAGAGACAGGAAGAGACAGTACCCTGAGTATAGCTGATGGTAGAGAGAGACAGGAAGAGACAGTACCCTGAGTATAGCTGATGGCAGAGAGAGACAGGAAGAGGCAGTACCCTGAGTATAGCTGATGGTAGAGAGAGACAGGAAGAGACAGTACCCTGAGTATAGCTGATGGCAGAGAGATACAGGAAGAGACAGTACCCTGAGTATAGCTGATGGTAGAGAGAGACAGGAAGAGAGTACTGTGAGTATAGCTGATGGCAGAGAGAGACAGGAAGAGAGTACTGTGAGTATAGCTGATGGTAGAGAGAGACAGGACGAGAGTACTGTGAGAATAGCTGATTGCAGAGAGAGACAGGAAGAGAGTCCCCTGAGTATAGCTGATTGCAGAGAGAGACAGGAAGAGAGTCCCCTGAGTATAGCTGATGGCAGAGAGACAGGGCTGCTGAGAACACAATATTTAAATAGAGAGGACGTATCAGCTGGTACATTCTGGGACTGAGGCATAGAGAGGACGTATCAGCTGGTACATTCTGGGACTGAGGCATAGAGAGGACGTGTCAGCTGGTACATTCTGGGACTGAGGCATAGAGAGGACGTGTCAGCTGGTGCATTCTGGGACTGAGGCATAGAGAGGACGTATCAGCTGGTACATTCTGGGACTGAGGCATAGAGAGGACATATCAGCTGGTACATTCTGGGACTGAGGCATAGAGAGGACGTATCAGCTGGTACATTCTGGGACTGAGGCATAGAGACGAAGTATCAGCTGGTACATTCTGGGACTGAGGCATAGAGAGGACATATCAGCTGGTACATTCTGGGACTGAGGCATAGAGAGGACGTATCAGCTGGTACATTCTGGGACTGAGGCATAGAGAGGACATATCAGCTGGTACATTCTGGGACTGAGGCATAGAGAGGACGTATCAGCTGGTACATTCTGGGACTGAGGCATAGAGAGGACGTATCAGCTGGTACATTCTGGGACTGAGGCATAGAGAGGACGTATCAGCTGGTACATTCTGGGACTGAGGCATAGAGAGGACGTATCAGCTGGTACATTCTGGGACTGAGGCATAGAGAGGACGTATCAGCTGGTACATTCTGTGACTGAGGCATAGAGAGGACGTATCAGCTGGTACATTCTGGGACTGAGGCATAGAGAGGACGTATCAGCTGGTGCATTCTGGGACTGAGGCATAGAGAGGACTTATCAGCTGGTACATTCTGGGACTGAGGCATAGAGAGGACGTATCAGCTGGTACATTGCATAACAACATACCGTCTACGGTTGAAATTGGAAGTTTACATACACCTTAGCCAAATACATTTAAACTCAGTTTTTCACAATTCCTGACTTTTTACCCTAGTAAAAATTCCCTGTCTTAGGTCAGTTAGGATCACCACTTTATTTTAAGAATGTGAAACGTCAGAATAATAGTAAAGAAGGTGATTTGTTTCAGCTTTTATTTCTTTTAGCACATTCCCAGTGGGTCAGAAGTTTACGTACGCTCAATTAGTATTTGGTAGCATTGCCTTTAAGTTGTTTAACTTTGGCCAAACTTTTTGGGTAGCTTCCCAAAATAAGTTGGGTGAATTTTAGCC
Organism: Oncorhynchus masou masou; assembly: GCF_036934945.1. Classification (NCBI taxonomy): domain Eukaryota; kingdom Metazoa; phylum Chordata; class Actinopteri; order Salmoniformes; family Salmonidae; genus Oncorhynchus; species Oncorhynchus masou. The sequence goes on from NW_027001965.1 coordinate 34,569, forward strand.
CATTCCTCCTGACAGAGCTGATGTAACAGAGTCAGGTTTGTAGGCCTCCTTGCTCGCACACGCTTTTTCAGTTCTGCCCACAGATGTTCTATAGGATTGAGTACGATCTTTGTCCCCGTGTGTAGTTGCAAACCGTAGTCTGGCTTTTTTATGGCGGTTCTGGAGCAGTGGCTTCTTCCTTTCAGGTTATGTCGATATAGGACTCGTGTGACTGTGGATATAGATACTTTTGTACCTGTTTCCTTCAGCATCTTCACAAGGTCCTTTGCTGTTGTTCTGGGATTGATTTGCACTTTTTGCACAAAAGTATGCGTCTCCTTCCTGAGCGGTATGACAGCTGCCTGGTCCCATGGTGTTTATACTTGCGTACTATTGTTTGTACAGATGAACGTGGTACCTTCAGGTGTTTGGAAATTGCTCCCAAGGATTGAA